>NW_010535527.1:255-50252 GCF_000687285.1 Phaethon lepturus
TCTCGCCCTGCGGCAGCTGGCAGGACGTCCGTCCGCAGGCCTGATGACAATGCGGAGATCCCCGGTAAGGTCCCAGAGAGCATTAAGTGCCAGCTGAAGTACAGGGACCTTGGGTATTTTGACAGAGAAGCTATTGAGGAAACCCTGAAACATTGGTGAGGAGTTCTGGCATGACAACAGCCACCACACCAGTGTGGCAGCATACCCCTGAGGTCATGTGGATTAAAACAGCTCACAGGCCACAGTGATGCTCCGAGGTCCCTTTGTACACATATGGAGAGGCATGTAATTTATAAAAATTATGCCCCAACCAAATGGGAAGTTTGCAGCACTGCCAGGTGATAGCAATATATTGTCTGCAGAGGCTTTAGTCTGGCCCTGAGAGTTAGCTGCTAGTTGCCTTTGCCAAAGTGTATTTGCAGCATTTTGTGGGTCTATATTTAAGGCCACTTTTTAATCAGTGCATTCAGACTGATTGCAGTAGAAATCACAATTTAATCACAATTTACTAAACATCTTGGAGGCACTTTCCATGCAAACCCTAAGGAATTGAGTAACAAAGCCCATTTATTGCTGAGCAGGCTATTTGTGGTTTACGTTTTGTGAAGGCCAACATGCAAAGAATCAGTTACTGGGTTAGTGATCATTCCAGAACAATCCACAGTGCTCTGTGGTGAAATACAAAGTAGCAAAATAGATTTAGTTTGACTTTGCAGAATGAGCAGAGTGAGTCATAGAAAAGCTGTGAGGAAAACTCCTGTGTACAAGGAAGCACTGAAACCATCTCTTTTGAAGGATCATACAGCAAATGCATGCAGCAGCATTCATATTTAGTCTGATGTTACTCTCATTTACCCCAACTGTGAGATGACTTCAGGAAATGCTCCTGTTTAGCTTTTCCTCTTGTGTATTAGAAGCAATTCTCATGACTACAAAAATCAAATAACTGCTCTGAGTCTTGTTTCTGTTCATTCCTCAGCTAATTTCTCACATCATCACTGCTACTTACAAGAAAGAAAACAGGAACATCTATTGGCTAATGCCTCATACAATGTACCCACACCCTGGCACACTGCATTCCTCTAAGATTCTTTCAATACAGAAAAAAATCAGGAGAAGGCAGCATACAGCAGGGAAAGAACGACCCAGTGACAGGAACACATGCAGGATAGACTGAATTTAAGCTGGGTTGCTGAAGGAGAGGAGCTGCTGCCACTGACATTCTTGCTGAACATAGCATAATTGGTAACAGCTGAGCAAGATAGGGACAGACCCTCTTCCAGGTAATGTATGGATTCTAGATGTGTCAACAGCAGCATCCAAAAAAGTTAGACCCCCAAATGTGGTGAAAGTAGGCAAGTGAGGCCACCTCTGAAAAGAAAACAAGAAAAAGAGAAACAGTAGTTCATTCAATAGCAGGATTCAAGTCTAGTAATGCTTGTTCCTGCACCCCCTCACCCAAAGGCACAGGGAATGCAGTTAGTGGCAATAAGAGAAGATTGCAAAAAGAACACAAGAGACTAGACTGAATCAAGGAATTTGGGCAGGGCAGTTTGGTTTAACTATCATTTAAACTTATGTATAAACAGTCATAGTGTATGAATGGTTAGGTGGTTACAAGGTAGACAGCAGATACCAAAACCACCCTCTTTTTTTCTTAACAGAAACCCAGTAACTTACCACATACATCAGTTACACATGGATTTTTTGAATGTAATTTGACAGTTCTATTTCTTCCTGTCTCCACAGCTACACATGTGAAAGTTTAGAGTTTGAGGCACTTGAGCATACCAAAACTAAAACCCAGAGCAAAACAATTAGAAACTAGAGATGCTAAACAGCCATCAGTAAAAATACTGTTCTGGTCTTGATTAAATTTGAAATTAAATAGCACACTTTATTACACATAGCACACTACTGAGAAGTTCACAAAGTTAAGAGGCTATTGTTTCTTAAACTAATATTAGAGCATTGGCTTTGCTTCCTTTTATTCATGGTATTGAAGCCTCTCATTTAGAGCTGGTGGAAGCTATTTTGACATATATACTACAAGTTTACATCTTACGAAGATTTCATAATCTTCTGTAACACAAGTATTATTGAACCAAAAATAAAAGACCAGAAGGAATTAATGCATTCCTTTATACTTTAAAGAAAAAAGTCTACAACGCACAGGCTCTCAATACCTACCAGTCTCCTAAAGATATGTTTCTAAGCTTTAACCTTCTGAGAAAAAGAATGTTCTCCATCCAAACTGATGTCAAAATCAGGCACTAACTACATACAAAGTAGCTATCAAAAAACTCATCAACATTTCAAAACTTAAAGCTTCTGAGAGAACAGCTTATTAAATACACATCTAGCTCCAAACAGAAACCTCAAGCTGAGAAAATCTTCTAAACACAACACATATACTATAAGTCCTCATTAACAATTGATGTATGATTTTTTTGTGTATCTGCTCCTACCCCATCAACATAATTCCTAAAAAATGTCTTAGCCTGCCTAAAGCCCCAACACATTACTATTTTCTTCCAAGAAGAGGCCTTCTGTCAGTATTTATAAGAAATCAGTACCTAATGTGTCTCACCTGCATCACTGAGTCAGCAGTTAGTATTTTGCTCCTCTCTCCACTGCTGATAGCTGATAAAAGTGAATCAAAGGGATTCAGACATACAGGGTTCCTCTTACATGTCAGTAGTGTTCTCACCAACATTTAAATACGTAGCCTCACATTTTTGTGTCTTCTTTGCATAGAAATACTCTCTTTTAAAAAGATTACACTTTGAAAGAATTAGTTCTGTTTTTGGATATGCACATGCCCCTCTTCACTCCGAAAAAGCTCAAGAACGTTTTATAAAAACTTTGGGATTAGCATAGTATTGATATTGTAAAAAATATTTACTTCTTAGTGCTAATACTTATGATTGACTGCCTGTTTCATTGAAATGCCACCATACTGTCTGTATCCCTACCTGGATGTTACAACTCATATTTGCACTGGCCACGTGTTTGGCCATGAGACATAATTTAAATATAGAGGATTCTGGGACTATGTGTCTTTTTCCTTTAGGGAAGGTGGTCTTAGCTTGGACAATTACATATGTGTTTGCAATAGTATAAAGCTACCAGATCCATAGTTCTCTTGGGATTCACGGAGGTTTACAAAGTCATGAAATCACTTCTCACTAATTCTTGAATTATGGAAGGATTTATGGAAAAATCTGTGCATTTGTGAAAGAGATTTAGTGCTGTGAACTTGAAGAAAGTTAATTCACAGGAGAAATTACACTTTGAACCCTTGTGAATTACATTTACAGCTTCATAAGTGGGAAGTCCAACTGCTGCCAAGGTGTTTTGGTTGCACTGAGTGGAACCATCTCATCTTCCCTGACTATAAGCCACACAGGGCTGTCTTCTGTTGACCTGGCTAATGGAAGCTGTTGTGATTTCCTCCAGCGAGAAAGAGACAGTTCAGCTGCCCAGTGAGCACATTCAGAATAGCCATGTAACATGCTTTGGTTGCTTGAAACCATGGAGGCATTGCTTAGAAATTCATACAAACTACTGGCTGTTTAATTTCACACAAGTGACAAAGGGTATCAGTTTGTGTCAGATTGTGGGAGGATTACAAGGAGCCCTTTGTGGCAGAATGTGCTTGGTGGCATTGAGAGGTGCGGTCTGCTGACAGTCACCAAATGCACCTCTCCTCCCATTTAAGAGGGTGCGGAGTCTGTTAAAACAACAGGCCTAAGAGTCTGTGCTGCAAGCCAGAATTCAAAAATAAAAACAGCTTCTAGAAATACAATAAATTCTCAATAAGGTATATCAGAAAAAATCATATAGTATAACATCTCAGTGTCTGCACTCTTCCCTCAGGCAGGCATGAAATGAAAGGCAATAGGTATTCTGTGATTTCACAGATTTACAAAAGGGCGAAAGGAAACTGTGTTGTTCCTTGAGCTTCTGGGTTTTTTTTTTCCTGCTTAGACAGGAAAGCTACGATAAGTATTAGACTCAGAAGGAAGTTATAGTTAAATGTATATTTGGAGTTGGGAGGTGGAAAGAAATTTGCAGCCCTCTGCTTCAGGTTAGGTAGGGTTAGGATTGGAGTATGGAACTGAGGGCCTTCAGAGCTGTAATTAAACTGGGGTCCTGCTCATGGTGGGAGATGGGTGAGGGCTGGGGCCATGATGAGCTATAATGCAACGCTTGTTGGGAATGGGGAACGAACTCCTTTGTTTTGTCATTCTCCTGTTCGGAAGGGTGTGAGTCCTTCCCTATCAAAATCCTCAAGACCTCCTGTAAAGTCACACTTTTTTAAAGTGTAGTTTATGGAAGTAAATGCAGCTTTGGTCCTTGCAATGATGGGCTTGTTCACTGCAGGAGTGGAAACCAGCCACGAGAGTGGATATAGCAGCAGAAAAAAGCTGTTCTTTTGTTATGCTCTGTGTCATGTGAAATCATCTTCCTTTTGGCTGTGCTCAGGAAGGATAGACGTGTGCTGGTGGGAGGCCAGCAGCTGCAGATGTGCTGTGCTTCTCCCAGGAGGTGGCATCTCAGTGGCGTGGATGGGAAAACAGCCTTCCGCATGCCCACATTCCTCTACCTTCAGGTGCTGCTTCTGGGAGGTCTGAAGGACATCATCACAGCTTGGCCAAATTAGCGTAAGGTTTACGTGACATACTTCTCTGTCAAGGGAGGCTGCTGTTCTTTGAGTAATCAGTAACCTTTGGGACTGAGATACCAGAGCTGTCATGCATGTAGCCGATGCATTCTGATTTCCTGCTATATCTGAGAATATCTTGGCCTAACAGGGGAAAATTTCATAATTAGTGATCCTTGTGACCATCTTGTGCTGGAATTTCAAAGTCCAATTAAGGGAAAGAAAATTTTTTAGTTCTTTTCAGTCTTGCAGATTTTAAGTGTGTATCTCTATGTGTTTGCTTGTGTCTCAAGAGTTTAACACACCTCATGCCCCACAGAATTGGAAAAATATCCTTTTATGGACAGTTGCTAAGTTAATTCATGTAACTCATGGTGTATATAACTTGCATACAAACATTTGCATTACTATAAATTGTCCAAACTGTCAAAGCATTTGTATTGTGTAATATAGAAGTTGAAAATCTTGTTACATGCTTGTTACATGAGTTGTCCAAAAAAATGTAGATGCACAGTTTGGATTACTATTTGAATGTGATCATGGCTCCTTCTGAGTGATTCCTGAGGAAGATTGTTACTGCCTCAGTTTCCCAATTCCTCAAGGAACTGAATCCCAGAACCCAACTCTTATCAGACTTGAGTTGTTTTGATTATGATCGGTTTATCTTCTACAAAACAGAAAAGAAATTTTGCTTCTTTAATGCTTTTTGCAAGGCAATCTGTAATATTTGAAACTGAAGAAAGGGGAAAAGTGTAGCCAAAAATCTGTATATGGAACTTGTTCAGGCGTTAGTCCAAAAAACCAAAAGTCATCAGGTACAGAAGCATAAGTAAGGATGGTAATTTTGAATAATGTTCTCTGAAGAATATCGGAATTCATTTAATTTCAGTTCACTTTAGTATGAGTGTCTTTTGTTTTACATTGATGGCTGCCTCAGTTGAATTGGAGAAAAAAAAGTGAGACAATGATTAGAGTTGTCATAGTGATAGATGGAGTATGAAAGCCTAAACAGAACAGAAGGAAACTAGAGATAATGAGCTCCATGCCACAGAGGATGGTTGGAATAGCCTTTTTGAGAAAGATTCCTAGGCAAGTCTGTCTGTCTCACATTTCTTGACAATCATCATGACTTCTTGTTTTGTTTTGTTTTTCATGACAGATACATATTTTTATCCATGTGGCTTGTTGAACTTGGAAGAGGACCATTTCTCTTGTAAGTGAATATGTAGAATCCTGTAACTATTTTTTCTTTAAAAAAAAAATTCTGTATTTCCTCAGTCAGTAGTTTCTTTTCCTGATCCTTGGTTAATACACTATATGTGTGTTGATTGTTGCTCATTACTGCAGTACATAGCTTTGGTACTCTCATATTCTGCATTGCTATTTTTAGAACTTTGGGGAGAGAGGGCAACATATCTGTTTAAACAGAGCATGTGGGAGTCTGCATGTTTTGTGCAAAAAGTAATGGGATAGCATTCCAATCTCCTTTACTGTTTTAACACCTTTTGGTGTCAAATCTGGTAGGAAAAAATATTTTTTTCTATCTGTTTCTAAGCTTACATACTAATGTGATCAGAGTTAATTTAGCATCTTATCCTAGTTGTTTAGCCGTTCCCTTAGCTCAAGACTTGCTTTTAATCCTGTCCCATCTATGTTTTTATATTGGAGCCAGCTGAGAAATGTTCCAAAGCAAGAGATTGCCATGAAAATGCAAATTCAATAAAAACTTAAACTTTTGAGATGGCTTCTTCTTGATACATGGCTGAAGTAAAGAATGCTAAGTGTTGAGAACTTCACTGGTGTTTTGGTGGTGACAATTTTTACCAGTTCAGTCACAAGTTACAGAGTCTTATGGAGGAAGATCTTCTGGTCTTAAAATCAAATAGTTGAAAATGTCTTCTGCTTACATTCTCTAAGTTGTGACACTGAGGGTCTGGTTTTTTCCCAAATAGTTAGTAGTATTAAAAGATTCAGAAACACTGAATAACTGTAGTAACTAGAAACACTCAACAAGCATGAGGTAACCTATTTAGTGTAAACAGCCTGAGCAGTATCACTCTGGTTTTAGAGCAGGTTTAGAATGCAACTCTCCAGGCTGACTGGACAGTGGTACACTGTAATGAAGCCAGTCAAATGTGAATTATATTCCATTATACTTCACCAGTCAGTCACTTGGTATTATCTTCAATCCAGAGACATGGGATTCTGGTCTCATCTAAAGAATGATTTATGCAATAGCAGCTGTAGAGCACAGCTGTCAATTTTTCATGTTGCCCTTGATGTCTTTAAGAAGGTAATTGCTAGTGTAGGAGTCAGGGGACCTGGATGTTGGCTCTGGCTCACCCATACATCTCTGATACGTAAGAGACTTTAATGGAAGTGGCTACATTCCCGCTCGACAGTTTGCTTACCAGGTCAATCTCTGAGGTCTTAGGGGCAGATTCCATCTCTTATTTTGAGAACATATAGGACCTAGCACCAGTGCTTTTCATCTGCTGTACTTACATGCTAGAACAATGACAGTAGCAACAATATTAGGAAATGACAGTAACAACAGTATCAGAAAATACAGTGTGGGCTTTATGGACAAGTGAGGTAGCTTTATTATAACACTGGCATTTTCTTTTTTGGGAATCCAACCCATCTGATTTTCAGGCCTGTATTTCATTATCTCTTGTCACAGAGGTGAAAAAGAAGATGTCATAAGACCTTACTGTGAAAGCCATTCCTTCTCCTCCACATATAAATAGGTAGATCAACAATATATGAGTACTTTTCCAGTGCAGAGTTTTGAAAACTCTAATCCTCAATGATTAGATCCTCGAGGAGATCTGTTCTATTTTTCCATTCAATGCCAATACCTGACTACCTCTATTTTATTTTCTAGAGAACAGGATCTGAGCACATTTCATCAGCTCATTGAAGCTACATACATTTTTTCATTCCCCATATTTCTATGTCATTGCTCCATCACACAAACTTGACTGTCCAGATTGTCTGGCTGCATCAGCATTTTCTTGAGATGTCACTGACATCATCATTTGCAAATTGTGTTCTTTGCTTTGGTATGTGGCAAATGCTGGTGTACTTCTCAGCATTATCTGCAGCTATGGGCCAGCACATGATGCTATTAGGAGCTGAGAAGAAACACAAGCACTCCATGTTGGAGAGTATTGCTCTCCAGCTGCTCTTGTCTACTGTTTCATGTCAGAAATTACAAACAAATCAAGAGTCCCAGGGATCTGTGGTAAATGCAGTGATCTGTGGTGGACTGCTTTAGACCTCTAATTTACAGGGCTCTGAATCACCCTTGTAGATGTCCATTGGCTGCATAGGAAACTTAGTATCTTAGGTTTCCTAAGATACCTAGGTTTGGTCCACAGAGAGAGTCAGTTAAAGGTCTCAATATGCTAAAGCACATGGTGGAATGTCCACTTAGGCTATACCAAGCCAAGCTAGTAGACAGAAAATATTGCCAAATTGTCTGATGGATTTTCTGACATCGTGATGAAACATCGGAGTTTTGCTTTGTTTTATCAATTTGATCCTTGTTTTCTCATTTTGATCTTTCTCAGTCAAGATACATTCAGGGCAAGACGACCTGTTGTGAAAATCTTTTTAGGTTGACTGTCCAGAGCCACAGGCCTTTGAGCTATGAGAAACTTTTACAATATTACCTTGTTCATTTGCATTCCTACTGGCTAATTGCTGGTTTCCAGATAAACAGAATTCATGATAGTGGTGGCTTTAGTCTGTGTCCTAGGACAGACAGAAGAATTTTCTGCCAATGTCCTCCATTAATTCCTCCCATTCAATATGAAGATAATTAGGTACCAGCCTACATCCTCATGCTTTATACATGTCCTAATCCAACAGATAGTAGTCAGAGCCATCTGACTTGCCTCTTTCACCAGCCCTTAATTCTTGCTGTTCTTGTGAGAGAGGTCATGAGCACTTGTGGCTCTAACCAACAGTTTCTTATTACCTTAGTACAGATTTAAATTTATCTCTTTACAAGCAACATATCTAATTAATGCTGGAGATTCTAGTGTGAGCAATCTAGCTAAAGAAGAAACTAAAAATGGATTGAAAGTATCTGAATAATCTGGTGATCCAATGGAGGATTTTTATTGCAATGCTTTTCTAGTCAGATGTCTTACCTGCAACTTCAAGACATGGCAACTTCACTAGACTCTCAAAGATTTTTAGAAAATATTTCAATGGTATTTAATGTCCCTAACTTTGGCCAGAGAAAAATGGAAGAAAACTGTAATGTCAGTTTATATCAGTATTTTCATAACATATGCCACCATTCTAGTGTTCTCCGTCATTTATTTGCCGAAGTTCATGCTGGGTTGAAAGAGAGTGGGAAGATAACCGTATAAACCACTAAAAAAGTCCGCATGACTGTTTGTGTTAGAATTACAAGGATTTCTAGCCTCTTTATTTCATAGAGAAGATAAAAAGATGCCATCTGCACCTAACCCTTCATTACAGTTTCAGTCAGCCTGTGTGATTCTTGAGTACATGGATTAGCTGAATGGAATCATAGAATCATAGAACAGTTGGTCTGGAAGGGATCTTTAAAGGTCATCCAGTCCAGCCTGCCTGCAATGAAATGAGCCAGGACAACTTCAACTACACCAGAATACATGGAGTCTTCTCCACCAAGCAATCATGGGAAAAGAAAGAAGGCACTATGGTCAATGTGTATTTCACTACAGGTTTTTTCAGCTAACAGATGTGTCCTTAGGAATCAGCAAAGATTATATTGCTCTGGTTTGTGCACTAAAGTAAGTCCGAGGAGATAACGAGGAGAAGGAACAGATAGGTGCTCTACAGCTTCCTGGGTTAAAATGTTCCCTGAGCTTTTTTCTCCTGAAGGTTTCTTCTCATTTTTCCCCAGATGTGTAGTGTTTGTTACATTTCACCTTTAGCTTCCCTTTGTGTGATAATGTATTTTACCTTCCATAAAAAATAATCCTCTTTGACTTGAATACCATTGCTTCTCAGCATTTGATATATTCATCTCCAGTATCGTCTGTCTACTTTCTGTCTTCCCTTTCTCTTTTAGGGGTTAAGGTGGGGGTTAATGGAGAGGAAGAGATCAACAAAATTCAAGAGATCTTATGGGATATTAAACTCTAGTCTATATGTGTTGATCTCTGGTAGATTCTTGTATGATGTTAAAACATTGTCCATTGGTTCTACTTGATATTCACGCATCTGCCCATGATGCTGCCACTGCCACCATCTGAAAATGCTTGAACATGCCAAGTTTCATCATCTATGATTTGTTGCATCCATTCTTCACTAATGTAGTAGCAAGATCTTTCCTTTATCCTTTATGAGTGTAAATTACATTTTAAAATGTGTCATTCTGATAACTTGTTTCAGCAGTTGGGACAGTCTCATTAAAAAAATATTTTAAACATATCCATCAGAACATAGTTCATAGCCATGTAAACTTCCCACAATCAGAAAATATTAGTGATGGAGGGACTAAATAAAGAAATATATGTGATAGAAACCTGCTTACTGTCTGTTGAGGCTCTCCTCCTTAACTATGAAATGAACATTTGGTTTCATGGAAATGGCCTTTATTAAGTAAGCCTCTGTTAACAAAGTCCAAAGATTAAGAATGTAAATGTGATTTGTTCTGCCAGCTTTTCTGGAATAGCATCGATAAGTTGGCATTGTTGGGAACTGTAGCTTGCTCTTAATGAACTGTACTTTTTCAGTTTCATGAAGAACATGGCCCCTGAAGATAAGCCCCTCCACCACTCTCCCCACCCACAGCACACATAAAGTCTGAGTTTATTGAGAGAAATACATGAAGCAGAAACACAGTCTGGGAGGTACCATGAAGAGAGCGACCACACTGCTTGCTCTGGGAGCTTTATGTTCCTCACATACTTGTATGATCCGGCATTCAGAGCAGTAGTTAGTCCTTTGATATATTAATTATGAAGCTAATAATATATGAAGCTAATTAATCCTGACTTCAGTTACAAAGAGAAGTGGGCTGTGGTCTATGCAGAAACTCTTCATTCATCTTTATTAGTCTCAATGTTTAAGTTTCCAATTTTATCCTGGCACTTGGCTAAGACTGTTGTTCTAAACTGATAACCTCAATAGAACATCTTCTGCTTTTGCACCTACCTACAAAACAACGTGCCCATTTTCTCCTTTCTGAAAGATGAGAGTTAAAGCCAAGGTCACAGATAACCTTCCATCAGTTTCAGTGGCCTTCGAATAATCCGGAATGTTGAGTAGGTTTTTAATGTACTAAGTGTACCACTGTCCCTTAGAAATGAGTCTGAAGCCTCCCACAGTGGGGAATAAACCACACTCCTTCCCAAAAACAGTCCCTAGGCTCTTGTTCTGCTACCTGTGGTTTCATGGGACACACCAGTGTCTGGGAACAGCATATAATAATGGTAAGAAATCCATTCGGCCAAGATTTTCATAACATTTGGTAGTTACTGCTATTTTGCCCAGAAATGCAATGCATTAGAGAGCTATACAGTCAGGAAAAAGAAGTCTCTTGTTAAATACACTCATTATGTAGTATTATTTGATATAGAAATGCAGACTATTTACTTTTTACGGTGTTTGCTTGATTGGAAAATAGCACTCCATTTACATACTTAATCTAGCATTTCATTAATCCTCAATTTTTCCATTCATTTTTTATTGTTTCCAGCTTTATCATTCTTCCAGATGTACTGACTGTAATAGGCTATCAGTGTAAAAATAGTTCAGACAGTTCAGGTTATAAATCAAACTAGAGTTTAGGGTTACATCAGTGTGTACTAGCAAGTTAAACAGAGCCTCTCTCATCCAGAGGCTAGCTAGTTGAGTCCAGTCACATCTCTGCTATGAGATTATTTTAGCTTCCAAAACAGGGTACCTTCATCCAGTTTCCTATTTGGGAGTGGTCTCTATCTTCTCAAGATGTGCCTGAGAACTGTTGGGAAGAATTTAGATCCAAGACAGGATCATGCAAAGGCTATGCTAACAATTTCAAAGTAAAGATGATGGAGTTCCAGTGCTCATAGCTGTGTCCTGGCACTGTTTAATTCCTTGGTAAAGTAGCCTGTGAAAGACTCTCTCTTTGGTTGTTAATCCTCATCACATAAAGTCCAACAGCCTGTTCTCTACAGGGAATAAGGGTAGTGTTCTCAGCTCTGCCAGGAGAAAGAGCACATACTAACACTGCGGACCAACAAATGCTCTTGGCCCTTCCATTGCAGAATGCAGTCTGCCTGATACTACAGCAATGTCTAGCCAGCAGTGGAATGGCTAGGCTTTTTGATGACTTGCCTTCAAAGGCAAGGACATGAGCTTCTTTCCTCATTTTCCATTCTTTTGAAGTACATCTTACTCCAGCCCGATTAGAGTATCGGACAGAAATGATACCCACATTCCAGTTCCAAAATTTTATTCATGTGTAAGCCCAGCAAAATCAGTCATTCATAAGTTTTAATTCTGGGAGAATGTGTTCCCTTGACCGACTATTCAAGTGTAGACGATATAAACTAGCTTAATAATGAAGATAATAAGGATGTAAGAGCAGAAGAGAAATTTCGTCAGGTCTGAAAGTTGCCAATTTTTCAGAAGTGAACAGAATCATTAGTGATCACACTTAAATGACAGGATTTAACAGAGACACTGCTATGAAGCTTATGCAGTCTTACAGTTTACCAGATTGGTTTCATTTGAATGGAAAAAAAAAAAAAAAAAGAGACAGATTGTAGGATAAATTTCAGTAAGATGAGGCCATCTAGTGCATATTATCAGTGTTACAACTTTTGTCTTCCAGGCTTTGTTTTTTTACCTCTGGCCCTAGCTCCTGCTCTATGATTATTTTCTGTAACTTGGGAAGTATCTTATATGTGAATAATGGATGCAATTGTCTAGAAAGATCACCATGGACAAACAAAGAGTCAACATTTATTTTAATAAACATGCAAACTAAGTAACTAAACAACATATACGAGTCAGAATTGTACAAAGTTAGAAGAAAAATGAGCATTTAAAATTTAACAACAAAACTGGAAGAGTCAAAGCACTACCTAGGAAAGCTGAAGCCTTTGAAAAGAAAGATCTGCAAAAGTTTCTGGCTAAATGAAAGAAAACACTTCAACAAGGAAAGCAGAGGCAATGCTTGCACTGACTTTTGTCCACTAAAATCAGGTGGCATTGTCAGAAGATTTGAACTTTAACTGTGGAGACAAATATATAATGAATAATATATGTGAAAACCAGCTTGCTACAGAACCAGGAATGATCCCAAGAATCCCAAGGAAATGCTTTGCAGGGAGGACAGGAGTATCAATCCCAACACTCAGAAACAGAGAGAAGCAACAAATGACAGAGCACAACTGAAAAGCCTACTTTGTGCTTTGTTCGCCATCATCAGAACAGGCAGGACGAATGAAATTAAGTTAAGAGATTGTGATAAGGTGGTGTTAAAGCTGTTCTCAGCACTCTTCTGTCATGCAGAATTCATTCAGCATACCCCTGCTTGCTTCATATGTAAGGCACCTCTACTTCTCCTGCAAAGGAAAAAGGAGGACATAGACATTGCAGACAGTAAGCTTAACATTATAAACTAAAATCTCTCTGAAGCCATCAGCCAACAACTTGCTAATAGACACTATAAACATTTGTAGCAGACAAGAAGGCACTGTTCTGTAAACAATTTTCTTTTAAAAATTATGTATTTTATCCATTAGAAGCAAGATATTTCCAGTATCACTTTTGAATTCTTAGGTGACCTGATTTGGGTCCAGGTGCCTTGCTAGCCCTGTGTTGTTCATTGGAGTCTACTCTTTACGGTCCAGCTTCTACAGTTTCTGCTAGAAGAGGAAATTGCTCACACAAATACCAAGATAATTTGTTTAGCTCAATTGGACCTTACTGGTGGGAGAAGCAATTAGTCTATAAAGATTAAGCAAAGAAGCAGAGGAGTAATGACCTTGAAAAAAATTATAGCAGTTAGGTGGAATGGAAATACTAGATAACTCAAGCTAATGTCAGATTTTGGCTTATTCAGGAGTAATTACATAGTACTGTACTTACAGGATTGCTTTGCAGAAAGAACATTTGTTGTTATATGTTTTCCCATCAGAGCCACAAAAAGGTTGATACAGTCTTTCGCAGTAAATAGGTCTTCCTCTTTCTAACCTCTTGTATTCACTGCAGTCTACCTGCAAATACATTATCCTTTTTCTTTGAATCCATCTTTCTTACATTCTCCATTCTCCTACAGAAATAATGAATATATAAAATTTTTGGACAAGCTTGTCAGCTGCTCTAGAACAGCACAGTCAGTGGGGATCCACCATCTATATTAGCTGAGCCTAAGCCTCAAAAAAAGAGGCATTCCTTCTGACAGAGATGTGTGTGATCCTACCCATGCCAGGTACCGAGCACCTTCAGGGACTTTGCTGTCTGTCTGAACCAGGCTACAGTCACTGGAAAAATACAGCCCCTTCTCCATCTACAGAAAAGTTGACTCTTAATATTTTTTCCTACCTGATTACGATTGTCAGTAAATTCAGGTGAGATTAGTTCTCAAGGATGTGAAGGGTTTCTGTCTCTTTATTGCACAAGTATCAGCTCTTGATGCTTTTTACACTGGTAAAAGGATCAGTCCAGGCAGAATTAAGTAAAGTCCTATTTAAGTATTAGCATGAAAAGAAATTGTTGAAAGGCCCTCATCTGATAGTGGAACTGTATTTGTTACATACTTATATATGAAAATGGGAGTGTAAACTAATAAAAGAAATGACTGAAAATGCTCCTGTCCTGGTTTTGGAGCTCAATCTTCTCCTGTCAACTGAGCATCATTCCTGGCATTTGACAAGCCAGGAGTTTCTTGTGCAGTGCACATATTCTATTTAATATGCTGTTTGTCATCCTCAGAAGCCTAGGTTTGCTTGCCTAGGAAATCACCTGTCCTTATAGGTGCTGTTGTAACTAAAATTGGTTCAGCTCTTTTTGCTGCTAGTCTAGTGACAGTTTGAAGCATATTAGTCTTTGGAGGGAGGCTATATGACTAGAGCATTTCCTTGCTGCAGATCTAGCCAAAATAATATGTATTATAAATTTATATATTTAAAACAGAACCCAGCCTTGTTGTTCTCTTGTTATGGCCTGATTTTCTGCCCTTCATTCCAACTCTTAGTGAAGGACAGGAGTATTACTTCAGCCAAACCCTGGAATTTATTACAGATTATATGACTGGTTTTATGCTAGTCATTGCCCAGGGTCTGCAGGTGGGTGAAGTGAGCAGCTGTGTGTGGTCAGCCCTGTCAGCAGCCCAGCCCCTGTGCCATGGCTCAGCACAGACTGAGAGGTCTCCACTGGCAAAAAGAGTCATTAGTCAATCACTCTTTTGGGTATTATGGGCTTAAATTCTGTGTCTTATTAAAAAAAAAAAAGCATACAGGATTTTAGTTTGTCTAGGTTTTCCCTTCGTTTGGTCCTTTCCCTCTCCTCCAAAGCCCTGGCTGCTCACACATTTCAAACTCTCTGGCTGGAAAGCAGGAGGCAGCACGCCTAGCCCCAACTGCAAAAGCAGGTCAGAGACCTGCAACATAACACAGTGGAGGCAGTGGCATGGAAGGGAATCTCTGTAGCTTGTAACTTATAATTTTAAAACTGGTCAACCACCAACTTGTGAGAGGCAAGGGCTGGCTAATTAAAAGCTAGAAAGTAGGTGAATTTCCCCCATATATATATGTGTGTGTAACAGCTGGTAAAATGGGGAGATACTTAGTTTGGTGTGGAGAGTAGAACAGGCTCTTCCAGGAAAAGTACATATGTCTGGTATAGTTTCAGGCATCACAGGCTGTATATGTTGTGCTAGTATGGGAGCAGCTCTGTGTGTGACTGAAATTCCACTCCCTGCTACTCCCAAAGGGCTTGTCTCTGCTCATCTGAGTAAGGATTTTTATTACTTGGTGCCTCATTTCCTTCAGAGGTTGACCCCAGGATGGACACTCCAGCATAATCAGAGAGAAATTAAAATCTCTAGGTACGTGATTTAGGATCTGAAAGTCACCAAAAAAGCCTTATAGTGTCATCACTAGATAAATATTTTAAAAGTCTTTATTTCTCCAACTTAAAATTTAGCCTTGCACAATTTCTTGCCCAGAGTGCATTACATGTAAAAGCATCTGAAATTTGTCAGGGCAACTGTATGGAAACTACATATCTCAGACTCAGGGATTTCTCTCTGAAATCTCAATACTTCAGCAACATTTAATTAGTGTTTAATATGTTTGGGTTTTTTAACCTCATGCACCTCATGTAACAAACTATATATTTTTATCCAGAAATAAAAGAGAAAATTACTCACCTCATTCTCTTTAACAGCATCTGCAATATAAACAGAATCACAAAAGGTAAAATAAAAAACACTGTTGAACATTCAGTTTGCAACTGAGATGGTTTCATTAGTACCAGACCTTCCAGCAACACCAGGTCTCTTACCTCCTTGAAAGTAAATACTGACATAGTTTTTCGTGCTTAATAAGATACAGGTGTCAGGACCTATTAAGCAAGTGGACCTTATTGTATTGTTTACCCTAGAAATCTATGTCAGCAACTAGAACAGCCTTTGTTGTTGGAAGGGAGGCTATTGCTCCCCTTTTCACTAGAGAAAAATTGAAGACCCAGGAGTCAATATTATGTTCAATGGCCAGTCTGTTTAAGATTAACTAGTTGTTGAGCATGACTGTGTTTTAACTCCCAAATTTAGAAAAAAAATCATATGTGGTTGTAATCAAATCACATGGTCCTTTTATACTTTGATTTTCTGCCAATAATGGGGATAATATCTTAATTAAACTATAATACTAAATATATATAATTATAATGCAATTTGGATCATAATACCACGTTACCAAATATTTTCCCTCACCAATCAGTATGGATTCTAAACTATTTGGCAGAAGGATTGGCTCCTATTTTCTATACACATGGCATCTAATATAATGTATCCCTGTTCTCAGGTGGGGCTTCAAAAAGCTCCTTCAAAACAATGATAATTACGCCTTCCAGAAAGTAATCAAGTAACATTGGCATGTCTCCATTATGGTGACACATTTGTTACTTTCTTTAGGAATGTATTTTGATCTTATCCTGTCCTGTAATCGTCATTCTGTGGCTTCCAAGGGATAAAAGTTATCAGGCAGAGGCTTCTGTACATTGTGATCTAAAAGGTAATACAGCTCTAGCACTTGTCTAAGTGTAGGGGTTTTTTATCTTTAAAGCCATTAGGCTTTCCAGTGAAACGTCCTTTCATGGAGCTGCTTACATCTTCTCATCAAGTAAAGTTAAGTTGTCCAAGGTAAAGAAAACTAGCATAAATAATGCTCCATGTCAAGTTTCAGTCTATGTCGCCAGAAGTTTGACTGAGTTTTTATTATTCTGGAATTGGATGAGATTTAACCCACTTCCACAAAAACATCAAGATGTTATTTTTTCTCTGGTAACCTTTTGGTATCACTATGTATTTGAGAATGAATGCAGAAAAAAAGTGGCTCAAAA
Organism: Phaethon lepturus; assembly: GCF_000687285.1. Classification (NCBI taxonomy): domain Eukaryota; kingdom Metazoa; phylum Chordata; class Aves; order Phaethontiformes; family Phaethontidae; genus Phaethon; species Phaethon lepturus. The sequence goes on from NW_010535527.1 coordinate 17,486, forward strand.
AGTATTGATCCATAAAGTTTTAATACAAACAAAATAAACTAGAAAGTTCAAGGAAGGGATTTGCTGGAGTTCTTACAAAAGCAGTATTTATTTATTTTTCTGCAGTTAGTGAAACAGTTTGAAAGAACAGTTTCCATCAAAAGCATGCCATTTCATTGAAATTGACATTTATCGTAAGAATTTTTATTTTCAAAATTTTCAAAGCAAAATTTTCAGAGCTACTCAAAATGGAAAAATATTACTTTGTTTCGTAATTGTGGTTTTGTATTAACACTTTCATTGTTTTGCTTCCTTAACATTCATAATGCAATTGAACTGCTGTACTACTAGCATAGATTTGGACTCTCCTCTTTCAGTTATTCTAAATGTACTTATTTTTCTGTATCTTTTTTTTTTATTGCAAGTTTTTGTTTAAAAAAAAAATTACCGAGAGAAGGCTCAAGAAATTCTTCACAGCTCCCTATTTTACTATAGAGAAACCTGTGCCTCAAAGCTGTCTCCAGCCTGGCACACTAACATTATAAAGAGGTTGCTCACAGCTATGCGGCTCATGCATCATTAACCGTCTCCTGCTTGCTCAGTTTGGCAGGAGAAAGACCTCATCAGCTCCAACCTCCCTGCTCAGATGGAAGAAAAAAATAAGTAGGAAAAAACCTGCTTTAGTTCTGAGGCTTTACAGTTCATTTCTTAGTTACAATGCAGAATGCAGCTCTGATTCACACCAGCATCAAGGAATAGGTTTCATCTACTCAAGTTGCCAACTGTAAAGCTGGTGCAATATTGCTTGCTAAATAATGCACAAGCATAAAATTTCACTTGCTTTCTGCCACCCAAGTCCAGCAACCATATCGCAGTAGACTGAGAATCTTCCAGTGTTTGAATATTAGAACTACAATATATCAGGAAGTAAAAAAGATTACTCACTTGCCAAGCAAAGAACTGCCAGGGTGAGGAGCACAAAGGTGCCTGTTATCTTCATGGCAGACATGGGTTCTTGACCTGTTTCACAGCCAATCTATGCTCTAAGTATTCCAGTACACTTAGCTTAAATGTGTATTCATGTACCTGTGACAGCAGATATATATATATGCATGCATAAAGAGCAAGAACCCTGATGATGAAATCCCCCTTGTAGAGAAGGTAATTAGACAAAGGTGTTGCCCATGGGTAGTGTCAATAAGAATGTCTTCTGTGCAACATGAAGGTCATAAGTACAGGGCAAAGATAAGTGTCACAGCATGGATTGCGTTGATAAAGGAGATGTATTGTACTTTGGCAAATCCCCTTGCCTAATTAACTGTTCCATCTCCATTAGCGAGTTCAAGGAGTGACTCAGTAAGGTGGTTACTCATTGCTGTTCTGTTATTGCCATATTGACCTGTAGAGCTGAATAAAATTCCCAGGGGAAAAAAAAAATCTTGCAGGGTGCATTCCAAAAGATTGATACCAGCAGAGGTGAAATGCTTAATTTCTATTCTCTTGAAATTTTGAAGACCCTTGTCACTAGTTGTGGATAGAGATGATGCTGGTTAGTATGGCCATGCACTGAGCCCTTTCAGACTGCTCTGTGGGAGTAGCTGCTACTTGGAAAAGTCTATGTTTCACATGAATACCCTCACCTCCACACACAGCCCAGAAGATCCCCAGTCTTTCAGTGTGGTTCTACCTTTAAAGTTCCACCAGTTTAGAGATCAGAAACAATGCTTTGTGACAGAAGGAGCAAAGATACTGCATTGCCCTGCCTCGCAAAGAGAAGTGATGAGTTCACAGCTGTTGTTCATTCTGCTGAGTTACTGCCTAGTTTGCTGTCATGGAGATATGGAGAATCACAGAATCACTAGGTTGGAAAGGACCTTCAAGATCATCAAGCCCAACCATTAATCCAGCGCTACCATGTCCCCTAAACCATGTCCTGAAGCACCACATCCACACGTTTTTTGAACACTTCCAGAGATGGCAACTCCACCACCTCCCTGGCAGCCTGTTCCAATGCCTGACCACTCTCTCAGTGAAGAATTTTTTCCTAATATCCGATCTAAACCTCCCCTGGCACAACTTGAGGCCATTTCCTCTTGTCCTATCACTAGTTACTTGGGAGAAGAGACCAACACCCTCGTTGCCACAACCCCCTTGCAGAGAGCGAGAAGATCCCTCTGCCTGCCCATCTTCTCCTTTGTTGCTATTTCCAGCACAATGAGTGTCATTATGTCACAAATCCAACATACCAGTGTGTTAGTGACTTAATCAATAGGCATAAGTCGCTGGCTTTTATAATACAGACCAGGGGTAGAGTCACAATGGAAAACTCAGACTGCAGTCTTAATTTTCATAAAGTTCAAAGTAACGTGGAGTTTTGAGCCTGTAGTTTTGTTTTGAACGCATTCTTTCAGAATTGCCTTTTCATGTGATTTGCAATGTAAATGTGCAAATTGTCTCAATATGAAAGATTACATTACAATTCACAGTATTTCAGTGATCACCTTCCCTACATTGCAAGATAGCCTGGGGCTTTTTCCCCATACAGGAGTTAGGGTTATATACGCTAATTTCAGTAAGACAGAGGGACTGAAAGTTCTTACAGAAAAGGTTGTAATAGGTCAAGTAGACCTTGGGCCCCACTAATTCATGGGGAAACCAAGAGGGATACAGGTCATCTTGTTTTTAAAGAATGTAAGTAATGAAAAAGTGGTTAATTTCTCACTTCAGGGGACAAAATAATAGATGCCATCAAATTCCAGTTCCAGGATAGGTAAAGATCTGGTTTGAGGTGGAGGCCTGTAGGTTTGTTTTTTTTTTAAATGCCCTTACTTCAGTGATTTCATTTTACATTTTTCTTTGTTCTTAACTTGGACATCTGTGCATATTCCTGTGAGGTAGAGATCACAAAAGGCAGGCTGTGATTTAAATTGGGGTTTGATCTGGACTCTGCTGCTTTGGGATGTCAGTGTGTTTTTTGTTCTGGAAAGACTAAAACTTATCTTTAGAGCCTGGCATAGAGTATGTATAAACTCATGGAGAATATTCAGGATATGTTCATTGGTTGATGGACAATTACCAACACTAGGCAACAAAAGCAAAACCTAAAACAACCCAGAAGGTTCTCCTAGTCTGAATAGCTTTGAGCAAACAAGACTCTTGAGGATATCTTGAAACTATAAAACTGCAGCTTGACAGAACATGCAGGTTCCTTGACACTGGTATGAGGAAATCCGCCACTTTGGTTACACTCTCTTGCCTAATATGGTGCTGCAGAATGTACTGTCTGATGCAACCTCAGTATCCATCCCATCCCTCTAGCAGAAGAGTATAAACATCAGTTTGCAATCTTCTGAGTTGATGTAGGAAGATTTTCTGAGGATTAGCATGGAAAGGAAAAGAGGACTTTTGGAGGTGGGAGGAGGCTAATGAGGGAGGCAGATTTTGGATAAGATCTTTCTTAGCATTTGAAAATAATCTTGCTATTGAAAGGATCCGTGATCCTTATTCTATGCCCCATAGCAGAAAAGCCATGATGCAGATGTTTTCTTTCTGGTAATGTTTAGGTGTTTTGATTGGGACTTTTGAATCAAATTAAGATTAATTTTCTGAGCAGTGGACCTCAAGCTTTGTAGGGCTTGCCCAGACCAATCAGATGGGAAGGATACAGTTCTGATGAGAAGCTGTGACATATTGTAGGGTGTGCAAATAGCAGCTCACTATAAGCAGGGCACAGCAGGGGGTCAGCCGAAGTTCTGGAGATTTTTGCATTTTGAAATATCAAAGCTGTCTTGAAGCTTTGAGAAGAAAAATGCCGTACACAGAAAGCAATAGTCTGTTTCACTTTCTGCTGTGAGGTAATATATGTAAAATCTCAAAATGAAATTTGGTAAAAAGCAATGCCACAAAGCATTTTTTGCAACTCCAGTTTAAAAGGATATCAAAGTATCTCTGTATCTATATGCCTACCTTTAAGAATGAGCAGAATTCACATTAGCCAACTGGAGAAAACAGTCACTGTTTGACTGAAAAAATGCTTCATCTGAGGTGCCTTTCTGTCAAGACTTGTAGAGGCTTGTTGTTTGCCCTGGTAGTCTTCATACAGAGCTGGTCTGACAACCTGAGACATGTCATCCTGAGGTAGGCCAAAGGTTCATCTAGGTCAGAGTGCTGTCTTCAAGAACATTCAGCAGCAGATTGAGAGGAGAATAGAGCGGTTCTTCTCTTGGTGGACAAGCTGAACATGAGTCAATGGTTTGCACCTCTAGTGAACGAGTCCAGCTCTGCATGCTGGGCTATATTAGTAAGAATGTAATCAAGTCAAAAACATCATTGTTTCCCTCTGTTCAGCACTTACGAGGCTGCATCTGGAGTTCTGTGTACAGTTCTGGGCTCCCCAGCCAAGAAAGACACTGAAATACTGGATCAAGCGCAGTGAAGGACCACCAAGATATTTAGAGGGAGGAAGCACATGTCATACTAGGAAAGATTGAGATAAGTGGTTTGTTCGGTTTGAAGAAAGAAGGCAAAGTCTCATTTTTGTCTTCAGCTACTTTATAGGGGTGTACAGAGAAGACAAAAGTCAGACTTTTCTCGGAGGTACACAGTAAAAGAGAATAGTGCAAATTGCAGCAAGAGAAATTCCAGTTAGGTGTGAAGAAAACAAATTTCACAATGAGAGTAGACAAGCATTGGAACAGGTTGCCCAGAGATATTATCAGTGATATTAAAAAAGAGATCTGTTCTACACTGGCCATGGTGTGGTGGTAGGGCAGGGTGACCTCCAGTGGTCCATTCCAGCCTGAACTGATTCTGTGATTCTCATAGATTATCAATGTTAACTGCTACTGGCAGTCAGCTGCTTAGGGGCTTTGCGGCATATTATATTAGTCCTTATGAGTTAACATTTCTAGATTTGACAAAGCGGACATGGACAATAGAGTAGCATATTGGATTGATTTTAGCTACTTGAAAAAAAATGTTGTTTGTTGGAAAACAAGTGTTCAAAGCTGTTTAATAATAGCTGCTTCCCAGAATTGGATAAGTAAGGCCTAAGGTTGGATAAGTAAGCTGAATGACCCATACTGGTTTCCATTCAGCTGGGAGCTACTGTTTGAATACATGTATGTTAATTTGGGGCCTCTGCCTCTGCCTCTAGTTTTCTGCTTTTATCATTGTATCTTGTTTTTTCCCAACTTTTTACCTCTCTAAGTTGTTACTTTGAAGAAGAAAAAGCAATTCCTTGGTAAACAAATGTTTATTCACTTTAACAGGCCTGTTACATTTGATAAAATATTAGTGCATATTCTTCTGAGAGTGAGAACATTTGTCACAATTATTGATATATTGCTTTTATTTCGGGAGCCCTGAATGGAGCACAAATGTGATGCCAAATATGCTGCTGCAGTACGTCATTAAAGAGCCTGCTTTATTCTGCATGGGAGGATTGATGTGCAGTAGCTTGTTCCCATTCATATGATGGAGTGCCTTACACTGAGGTCATCAACAGTGCTGAGAAAATGGCACATGGAATAGCTAAAAAACATATTCTCGTACACCATGTATACCTGGGAAGAATGTACAGGCCAAGATAGATATTGATATGGTCACAGGTGGGAATTCAGACCTCTTAGTGATTCCAGTACATGTTTATATGCAACCCAGTACACGGGCTCCTTCAATTTTATTGTGTGTGGGTGGTTAGGGTTGTCCACCCATATGCAATTAAAGTATCAGACTTTTAAAGTCTTGCTCAATGGAAGATTTGAGAATCAAATGATGTATTTCTTAAGGCATCAAACTGTGCCAAAACATTTGGGTATTTGCCTGAAGGAAGGTGAGTTTCCCATTTTCCACACCTTAAGAAAGATCAAAGGAGCCTTTCTGTAAAATTGCAGGTATCAAGCTGGGACAGATCCCAGCTGGAGGTTTCATATGCTATTTTAGAAAGTAAAAAAACCAAACACCAGGACTCTCTGCAAAGGCTGAAGCTGATCTTTATTCTTTTTCTTTGTATCTTCTGATCTCTTTAAGATAAATTACAAGGCTGTGATACCTACTATTGTGCAACTAGCTTGTGAATCCTTTGAGTTAGTGCCATACCACTGATGTTTCTGAATGACTTGATGCTTCACAGATATATGCAAAACAGGCATTAACATCTTAACACGTAGCACTGAATGAATTGGACAGTGAGCATTGAATAGGGCTTATTTTAAATTGCCTTCTATTTTGTACTTTAAGATGTAATTTCCAGGTGTTTAGCACTTTGAAGTTCTGTCACACTGAAGTCAGTCAAACTGACGTATTTAAACTAAAAGACGGCAGATTTAGACTAGGTCTAAGGGAGAAATTTTTCACAATGAGGGTGGTGAAACACTGGCACAGGTTGCCCAGAGAGGTGGTAGATGCCCCATCCCTGGAGACATTCAAGGTCAGGTTGGACGGGGCTCTGAGCAACCTGCTGTGGTTGAAGATGTCCCTGCTTATTGCAGGGGGGTTGGACTAGATGACCTTTAAAGGTCCCTTCCAACCCAAACTATTCTATGATTCTGTGATTTGAGGAAAGGTTTCTTTTAAGGTTTTTTCATGTCTCAGAACATGGTTAGAAGACATACATTGGTTTTGCCTCTATTAAAATATTACAACTTTTATAAAAGAGAAGCTACAACTTAGGAAGAAGGGGGATGGGATGAAGGTCAACATGGAAGGAGGGGTAGATATGAAGGACCTGATAGATTTGGACCTGAAATCTGTGTTCTCCCACAGAACCCCTAATTAGACACAAGCCTTTTTTTTTTCCTTTTGCTGTTAGCAAGTGCTTGCTTATCCAGCTCTGATGGCTGAAGCACTTAGAGGATAGCAAGCTCCTACTGCAACCTATTAGTGCTTCATTAAGTACACCAACTATTTGTAAAGCATTCTTTAAGATGAGGAGCACCCACAAAAAGCCCTGGAGGGAATTAGTCAGTCTCTGTTCAGTGCAGATTTAGGGAGGTGTGTGGTAGGCAAAACCTAAAGCCACATGTTGAATGATGAGTATGAATAGAAAGCTGGAGGAGATGCCCCTTCCCAGAGAACGGTGTGTCACTAAGACAGAGGTCCCATAGAAGACCTATTATGTGTCTATATGATTAATGACTCTCATACCATAGAGGCCTCAGGAATGAACTTAGTTCTATCATTATTTTATTTCAGAAGCTTTGATTTTGCAATCTAAAGTTTCTTGGGAGTGATTTTGTACATTGTGCAGCCTGATGCACAATGATGCAGCCTGAGTCTATACATTGTAATATTTATAAGAAGGTTTCCAGATTATTTGCAAGGCAACAAGGAGTTAAGAAAGAGAAGTACACGGATTAACTGACACATCAGCTATTATTTTCTTGACTGGATGGAGTATGTTAGGAAATGACTTCCAGTGTATAGAGCCACCCTAGTGAATATTTGTGCTGTGATATTAACACCTTTTGGTACAATCTAGAGAGTTCCTCAGAGATGGGGGACTGTCTGAAAATTTCTAGAGCAGATATTCAGAGGCACTGGATCCATATAAGGCCTAGGAAATGGATAGTCAAGGACTGAAGCCAACCTTATGTCTCAGAGAGCAGCTACCTTACAATTAACTTGATTTCTGTAGAAAAGGGGGCAGTTTCAAGCTGTGCTTTGATATTTTTCTGAAGAATCTTAGACAATGACTGTTCTCACTACCGGCTCCTAACTACCTCATGATTTATGCCATAAAAGCTGCCTGTAGGGAGGTTTAGCTCACTTTATGGGATCATGGCACAGAAAGGCATATACCTCTAAAGGTAATAGATCAATATAGTCTTTGTCAGGATACTTGTAAATTTAGCCTGACACATTCAGCCTAGGCTGAATGAAAGTTAATGAGAGGTTTCAATGATTGGTTTTAATAGTGCCAGGGTTTCAACCCAGATATCTGAAGAACAGGAAGGTCCTACTAATTCTGAACGCTGTACCAACAGTATTAGAGAGAAACCTCAAAGACCTCAAGATGCATATCAGCCTGGTTTCAGTTGCAAACCTCCTGACCACAAAGGCCAGTGAGCTTCAGTGTACTCTTAGACTGCAAAAGAAACAATCACTTCATAGCCTGCAGAAGAGGGTTTAGAAGCTGACTAACAGACATCACTTTTCTGTGTTGTCCTGTACAGTTTTACAGGCCATGAATTTGGTAGCATTAATCAGTAACATGACTTCTCCCTGCAGACATTGCCTCTGGTGTATAATATTCTGGTAGGAAAGTGAAGACTGATATTAACCATTTTTCTTAAAAGATCACAAGATTTTCTTGTTTTCAGATGTATTTATTACTGGCTCCTTTGTAAAACAAACAGTAAATTGCATTTATAGCAGAAATAAGATGCATACACTTAATATTAATAAATACTAACAGCACTTGTAACTAGATTATCAAAAGTTTTCTGAAATATCAGATACTTCCCACATTTCAATGTTTAAATATCTTAAATTACCACCCATTTCTAAGACTGGAAAAAAAGGAAGCATGGTCACAATGGAAGCCTTTCTTTAATTTCAGTGATCCTGTATCAGGGATTAAGGCCTAAATCCTCAAAGATATTTCAATTTATTTTGCCCTCCTGAAAGTCAGGACTTTAGGTGTTTTGACAAAAATATACAGGCTTCAACACACACTTCTGCTTCTTTCCAGACCTGGGGACTTACACTGTAAGCAGTTCAGAACCAGGACTTGATTTTTTTTCCTAAGTTTCTGTGAAGACACCTAGCACATCTTGCAGTACTAGGAAATACTTTCAAAATGAACTATAAAAATCTGTATTCTAAAACTGTAACTTTACTTAGATGCTTAACATCCACATATAAAACCAGTTACCAATTGTTCTCTGAAATATGAGAAATAGTGTGCCCAGCAGGACTAGGGAAGTGATTGTACCCCTGTACTCGGCACTGGGGAGGCTGCACCTCAAATACTATGTTTGGTTTTGGGCCCCTCACTACAAGAAGGACCTTGAGTTGCTGGAGAGTGTCCAGAGAAGGGCAACGAAGCTGGCGAAGGGTCTGGAGAACATGACTTATGAGGAGCAGCTGAGGGAACTGTCTGTTTAAGTCTGCAGAAAAGGAGGCTGAGGGGAGACCTTATCACTCTCTACAACTACCTGAAAGGATGTTGCAGCAGGTGGTGTACATCTCTTCTCCCAAGTAACAAGTGACAGGACGAGAGGAAATGGCCTCAAGTTGTGCCAGGGGAGGTTTAGAGTGGATAGTAGGCAAAAATTTCTTCACCAAAAGGGTTGTCAAGCATTGGAACAGGCTGCCCTGGGAAGTGGTTGAGTCACCATCCCTGGAGGTATTTAAAAGACATGTAGATGTGGCACTTAGGGACATGGTTTAGTGGTGGACTTGGCAGTGCTAGGTTAACGGTTGGACTTGATCCTAAAGCTCTTTTCCAACCTAAATGTCTCTATGATTCTATATCAGATACATTGCAGTTAAACTTTTAAATAATTTAAGCTGTCTTGGTTTCAGTTGCAGATTCCTGACTACTCATGCCCTGTGGTTGTGCCTGTGGCATAGCAGGTCTGAATTAATTTTACTGTCAGAAAACTCCACTGCAAGAGATGCACTGGGTAGACATGGGTCACTCAATAAATGGCCTCTAATGATCACAAGCATGAAAGGGAGTTTTGTTTAGGAGATGTTATGTTCAGACACTGGCTTCCATTTCCTTTCATGTTCATGAGAGGTGGCAACAGGACTCTATCAACCACAGTGCCTCAAAGCTGCCTCCCCACCAGCACTCCCAGTGCTTCCACGGCAGCTTGGGTTCAGCTGCAAGTGTAGGGCTTTGAGAGTGGTTGATCTCTCATGCAAAACCATTTGCAGTGTTCACCAGCTGGGCATCAACATGATGTAAGCACAGACAGCTGACAAAATGCAGCAGATAACATTTCTAGAATTCTGAACTTGCAATTCCTTTTTCTACTAAAACATCTGCCATCAGACTGGAAGATGAAGATGGCCCTCATACATGATACATAGCTGTCTCACGCAGCCAAGGCTTTCAACAAAATAAATAAAAATAAATAATTAAATAATCAAATAATTAACCAATTAAATAATGGAATACTAAACCAGTTCCTTCAGTAAGTTACTTTCCAAATAAATTAACACATGAAACAGTTTGAATAGCAGCTGCCATTATCTGACATTGCAATTCTTAGCAAGTAAATAAATAACAATAAATAAATAAATAAATAAATGCAATACCATAATATGCAGAACCTACAGTAATAGCTGACAGTGATGTGTCAAAATACTACACATGTTAATATAACATGATGTGTGCTAAAGGTGTTATTCAAATCTGGGGAATTTCAAAGAGCTGCCAAAATCAGGACTGTATTAACCTATTACAAAAAAAGATATGTTATGTCTTCTTAATAATCTCAAATGCAGGTTTTTCTTCTAATTATGCTTATGTTCTTGTGCTAATTCATTCTTTATTTTCCTTAGGAGCATTCTGCTAGAATCTCTTACTGGTTATCTGTAAAATAAGAGAAAGGAAATTTACACAAGAATTATCTTTATTTTCCTCAGACCTAGATTTTTAGTCCATTTCTCAATAAAGCTTTGCTGGTCTGAGCCACCTAGTGAAACACCACCACTCAATTTCTATAAAGGACTCAGGACCACATAATGCAAGGCTGAGAAGTTCCCATGTCTGATGGGATTGAGCTTCGACTAATGAGAGTTAGGCACCTCTCCAGCTACGGCCCTTCTGAAAATTTCCTTCTGTTCCCGTTCATCTCTATAAATGCCCCTGTACCAAAGATGACTGAATCCACAGAACAGTGTGGTCTCATTTCAAGTGTTTCAATAGGGCTGCAAGTTTACAACTTTTCAACAGTGTGATTCAGGAAACTTGGAGGTCAGAGAGATTTGCATCTACATCTAATTGAAAAAAACCCACCCCAAAATTACAAAACAGAAGAGAGGAAGAAGATTTTAAAAATCTGCATAATTCTTGTGGGTGTTGATGTGAAGGAGGCTATTTCCATATTTAAAAATATGTTCTGACCTGGAAAGCTAGGCTGAGAGTAGTTTAGAGCTGTCAAAGAACACTAATCAATTCACAGAATAAGAAAGCAGTCATTCCTAGGACTAGCAGAAGCTGCTAATAGCTTTTCTTTCTAATAGCAAGTATCTCCTCTCTCTGTCTCTCTTTCACTCACTCCCTTTCTCATTTTACTGGTAAAACTTGGTCATATATGGATTGTCTGCTCTATCTGGACACTCAACATTGATTCATAAGCTATCAATGAACAGAAAGCATAAAATCAGCATGGGTTACACTAGCAACAGCCAAATGCTTATATATTTCTTAAAGAATATTCTATAATTGCCTAGTTAGGTAGAACCCTATCCATGTCCATGAACCTACATCCACAGTTTCAGCTCTGCTTTAAATGGATTCTAATGGTTTACTATTTTTTTTTTTTTTTAAGAGAATCATTGTTTAGACAGCCCAATATATTTACATGTTTATTCTCTTACAGATACTTCACGAAAAAATGTTCAGGAGACAAAAATGCTTACAAGGAAGTATGAAGCAATTTAAGAAGCAGAAGAAGTTCGTAGACTCCTTACTCTCCTAGGTGAGGAATCATCCCTGCTCCTCCAGTAGAAGGTTCTTTAAGTCTTACCTGCAAAGTGAAGACCACTCACTCCAGGATGAGTTGTAATAGTGATCCTTGGCCTGCACAGAGATCTTGTCTTTTGTCCCAGTTGTTGTAATCTGAATAGGTGGCTCATCAGCATCATAGACCTATGAACAGGGCACAGCTCCATCAGCGGATTGTAAAGGGTCAAGCAAGAACATACAGTAAAGTCTCAGACAGATTGCAACAAGCACATGTAACTGAAAAACCCCTCTGGTAGTCTTGTTTTGAAGGCACCAATGTTCACCCACAGATACCAAAGTCTTGAGGACTCATGAGAACTTGAGCCTCAGTAGAAACAAAGTAAAAACCCCACTTTCCACTCAAGTTACTGTTGTAAAGTGACTCAAACCACAAACTGAAACAGTCTTTGAAAACAAAGAGTTTATATGTTTATCTGGGTTTTTATCTTTTTTTCTTCTTCTCCCAGAGTGGGAACCCTAAGAGACAGAAGTTGCTGCTTTGCAGTAGCGTTGAAATTTCCACTGAGGACTTGTGGCTGACACAAGCAGCACTCCATAGACTCACCAGTTTCTCTACCTAAGGGATTGTACAGGACAACCCTATGAAAATCAAGGAGTCAGCACTAGGGGAATGGCCCCATCTGCTGGTACAGGCTTGCTTATTTTTTTCACATAGAAAAAGACATCCTCTTGTGTCTTTGGTTTAATCAGTTGACAAACTGGAATGATCATTACATTTGTTGACTTTTCTGATTGCTGGACCAAGGAAGAGCACTGGACCTGCACTGTGGTCAACTTGTTTGTGTTTTTCTTTCCAGTCCTGCTGTTGATTTCTTTGCCAACCTAGGCAAATCGTCATACTGCTGTTGTGTGTCCTTTAGTGTATCCATGAGCATTAGCAAAGGAAGCAAAACCATTTTGTGATTTAAAGCTAATACAGAGTAGCAATGTTTAGTTAACAATTAACTAATAACTGGAAAGTGAGTGGCAAAGGCTGTAGTCTTCGCCAGTCTCCACAGAAATGCTACCAAATGAGTCATTGATTCCTTATTTGCCAGTTTACCTATAAAGAAAGTCTGAGCTGCCCCGGGTACAAACAACATACAAGGAAATCAGTGCAACAGATCCTAGACTTCTTGATTTGGAAATTGGGATTTTCCCACATTAGGATCCACACAGCCTACTAATGAATTAGTAAATACTTTTCTCATGCTAGCACAGCTATGCAATGCTGGGCACGATTTTATCTCCTCAGTTACATCAGGGTTGCATCCACCCCAGAGTGTGTTGTTTGGATCTTGCTGCTCATAGAACTGGGAAGGAGGTCTTTTTCTGCCAAGACAGAACCTTGCCGCATTTGGGTCTCAGCACCCTTTTGTTTTGTGTTTTTTTTGTGTTTGTTTTTTTTTTTTTTTTTAATTCTAGTCCACGATTCTTGCGTACTAAGCTTATATTACTTATACTGTCCAAGCAAGAAAATCGTTTCAAATGTTATATCTCTACCTGGCTTTTGTGTTTCTTTGTACTTTCAACTTTCACCCTGAAAGTCAAAGGGAAGTAGGACTTTGGTGTGCTCCATGTTCTGGGATATGTCCAGGTCACTGTTCCATTTGTGGCCACATACTGACATTGGGGTGGGTCGGGTTTTACTGCAAGAGAAAATATAGAAGGGATTAATTCACATTAGTGGCATAATATGCAATGTTGGTGTACTACTGTTGATACTTTTATAGGAATCGGCTTTGGGAGCCTCCATGAGATTAAAAGAGGAGTAGGCATGATGTGTAAGAACTGCCTCGTATGCTTCTTATGGAAAATTAAGCACACTTGCAGTCTCTCTGGGTAAGATCCTTCTTTTTTTTTTTTCCTGGAGGGTTGCAGAGGGCTCTCTTGGACCCAGAGGAATATCTTCAACTACATGACCATTAGGGCATTTAGCAAAACATCTGTTTCTTTAGGATGCTGCTTCACTTTCCTGTGGCATTGTGGTCACAGCTGTTCCTTTTATTTCCCATTAGTTTCTGTTAACCTGCCCTGGATGCCCATCTGTAAGAGTGGGTCAGGGGGAAGCATACATAGTGTTAGCCATTTTCTGAGTGAATCTGCAGTTCTCAGAGAACAGCCCGCTGCATTACTGGTTATTCTCTAACATTTCCCACATACCCCTTCCAAAACATGTCCATCTAATAGGGAAGGCTACAGAAACTTCTGGGAGATGTGGGAGTGAGAGGGTTGGAGGTCACAAGCTAGGGAGATGTTGCTTCTTCACTTCCTCATCCTCTTACGGACTGCTGCTATGATTTGTTTTCCCCTGTTCCTGTAACTGGGGGCTTGATACAGATTTGCAGTAGAATAGGGCAGGGATTCACAAGCTTGGTTTGATCAGCTACCATTGTTAGTTCCACTATCAGCAGCAAGAATAAAGCTAAGCATTAATCATGATTCCTCGTCTACTCACTGATATCTCTGATGAAGAAGCTGCTAGTGTAGTTCTCATATTCCACCTCGTCAATGACCTCCAGGAACATCTCTGTTGGCTGGTGCTCTTCAGCAAATGGACAGTAGTTTTCTTTCTGGCATTGGACTGTGTATTCAGTCACTGATTTATCAGTGTGAGCTACAGGGCTGCTGCAGGTTACATCTGCTTGAGAGCTGAATACAGAACAAAGAAAAGTACTGGAAACGCTGGTTTGTTCTGAGGATTTGTTGCCACAATGGTAACATGTAGTTGGTAAGGTAATGTTTTGCTGTTGCCTGTATCATTTTATGACTGCACTTCAACAGCTGCAGAAACAGTTCAGTGGGAGTTCTTACATCTTCAGTGCTGTATTATATATTAATGTAAAATCACAAAAGCCCCCCTGCCTTAGCAGAAGGAATTAGTGTTTTAGGTTTAAACAGGATATCTCATTTCTTATTACACCACTGTCCCATGACAAGCTCTGGTATCTTACTTTGTTCCTTAGCCCTTCCCAAAACCTTGCTGGAAGAAATAAGGGAAGGTTAAAATGTATCCATTGGGAAATAAATAACAAAAGCCATCTATAAAGTACTACCTGAATCTGATTCTATTTTTGCATTTGTCGAAATAAAACACTTTGCAGTTGTTTCTTCTTTAATAAACTGAAGTGACCTTTGCTCAAGCACTCCATGTTTTGGAGAAACCCTCAAGAGTAGTGGGAGGTAGGAAATCCCCACAAGGTTCCCCTCACGTATTTCCCTTGCAGGTTTCTGCAGTGTTCCTCAACAGAGACTTGTCAGTGGACATGTGGCTTTCGCAGTGGGTGCAGCCTCCCACTCCCTTAATTCCACTGGATCTGCTGCAAAGGCACTCAGTGCTATGATTGTTTCTGCTTTTGGCTCAACTTCCTCTCTCTCCCCTGCATGAACTGTTTTTGCTATTGCTTAAGTTACTCTGTGGCTGTACTGTGGCAGCTGTAACAGTCCAGTGAGGGTTCCATTTGCAAGTCTTTATTAATTTCTGAGCAACTTCCATGCCCTTATTAGTTTTTAGTCCCAGTGATGGCTCGAAATATTTTGCAGATGTTCAGACTCTGGAAGTGGGATTCCTCGCCTTCTACATATCCTCAGTAGCCTAAAATCCAGGATCCTCTACACAGAGTAACACAAAGGGCTGTTCCAGCCTTACTATGAGGAAAGTACAAGCTTTTACCCTTTTAGACTTCTGATTGTGAACTTCACATTTGGACTCTCATTTTCTGTCATCCATGAACATGTGAAAATTCCAGAGTAGTTCTTTGCCTCACATTTTAAAAATGTCCTGTTTGGCTCTAGATGGAAAAAGAAAGAAAACAGGATTTTTTTACTCTTTTTGCCAAACACAGAGTGAAAACAGTAATTCAACAGACTCCCATCTACTTTGGCAGGTGGTGGGTACATAGGCAGACACAGTCGGATACTGCCCCTTGGGCAGCCACCTGTAGTTAAAAGCCATATAACCACAGTTAAGTGGCTGAAGGCTGGCTTACATGGCACCACATTAACCAATCTGTGTGGCTATTGACAGGAGCTAGAGCATACCCAAGCTGTTGCAGACAGCTGTCAGTAAGAGATTTATATAGACAAATCCACTGTTCCTTTCACAAAGAAACATTGCAGCTATTCAGTTGGCAAACCTGTGTATTTGTTACCCTGTGCATGAGAGTGCACACAGTGGATAATCTCAGGTCTTCACACACTGGGGCACTTGAATGTTTCCAGTATGAGAAGTGAATGAGGCCTCAGTATAGGTATGTGTTTTGTTTCTGCACTGCAGGCTCTCAACAGCTCTGTATTGTACAGCTGACTGGCAGACCAGCCTACTGCATCTGATATGTGGGTTCAGGAGCCAGGGAAGAAGCCTTGGAAATTCCTAAGATCTTGGCACTACAGTGAGGGACTGCAATATGAGACACCAATGAGTGAGGTTCATGCAGAAAATGCAAAACATCACACGCTTGTCCCAGTGGGTTAATTGTGAACGGAGAAGCCCAAATGACAGCACTTAAAATCTAGGTCAGTCCCTGGTCCTGCCAAATCACGTAGCCTTCATTTTGCAAACCCTCTCCTGAGTGCTAAGTCTGTAAGATGGAGGCAAAGCAAGTCAATTGCTCCCCTACCAGAAAAGCAGTGGTGTGGTATTGATGTTATCCTGTATCTAATCATTCCTACTCCATCCTATAGGTCTAGAGTCTCCTAAATTAATCCCATGCCAGCTGATTCCTGTGCTGCTCATTAGCTGCACCATATACAGACCCACAAAAATAATCATTTGCCTTTCACTGTCAGTAAAGCATTTGAAGAGGACCCATTTTAAAGTGGGTATTTCTCATGCATTTCTCCAGAGAGCTCCCTCTGGTCCTCACAAAGCTACAATGCACAAAGCTGAGCAAGATACATCACATCATCTTACGACCATACCTTTAAAGCTTTTCAGAATTGACCTTATCATTTGCCCATTGGAGTCTATTTTAGTTATGAGGAAGAAATCATAGCTGATGATTTCATGGGTATTGGCTGTCAGACAGGTGTAGTTGCCAGCATCTGGGAACTCTTTCACTTCGGCAGTCAGAGTCTTTCCAGTTCCTTTCAGTTCGGTACCCTTTTTCCAGTAAACTGGCAGTGCTTCATCAGATGTGTTACAGGTGAGTGCCACTCTTTTAGCTGGCGTCTCATCATTCCACTCTGATTCTATGACGTACACTGGACATTGCAGAGAAAGACATGTTAGCAGCTACTCATACTTAACAGTGTGAAGATTGAACTGAGCCTTTTTTTCAGCTCCACTCTCCAGGAAAACTGCTAACAAATCTCTGGCTTTCTTACCCAAGGCCTCACCATCACCTGAAAATCTTTACTAACAAAAAGAGGTTCCACATAGAAATTTACAGTGTATCTAGAACCTGCTGATCAATAGCGAAGACATTAATGGAAGAAGGGATTTTTTTTCCATATTCCCAGAGAACCTTACAGTGGTTCATAACCGTGGGAAGTAGGTGGAGACCTTTGTTTTAAAGGTGAGGATGCCAGGACACACTGAGCCCAAGTGTCCCTCCTGCATGTGGCCTGTGGCCTTTGCTGACAGAATGGCATGTAAAACCACTCCATACTATGGTGCTTTGCTATGGTGCAAAGCTACAACACTTTGCCCTCTTCAGAGGCAAAGGTCTGTGACTGAGCAATGGAAAGCAGCAGAGCTTTGGGTAAGTTGTTTGTATTTGCTGTAGCTGATGCTGTTTTCCATTTTCTGCAGGGAACAATCTGTACTCCTATCAAACTGGTCCCAGTGGAGCAATTATAAGAGACAGGCAATTGCTGAGCTACAGCAGAACTAAGTGGACTGAAACAGGGAGATGTGGTCTTCTAAATGCCATCTTGTAACTCTGAAGTGCTCTGCTGGTCTTTCTAAATTAGAAGACACACCACATAACAAAATAATTTGGAACAATTCCATTAAAGAAGCATTATCTGCTCTTGACTCTTTGCTGTGGTTGGCTGGAGAACCTCACCTACACCTCTGTGTGGTAACAGTTCTCAAATTTAACTGTCATTGCTCAGACATACTACTGCTCTCACAAACTCCTCAACCATGTTCAGTGCCCTCAGAGAGTCTTCTACATGCAAGAAGTGGCAAAAATTTGTTTCTTAGAGTGCCAACACCACAGCAAGAACTCAGCTCAGGAAATCAGAGTTCCAGTGAGCTCTAAGACCCTTTCACCAGAGCATTTCACTATGAAAATGAGAGGTTTAAGACTTTATCACAAAGAAGAAACACAAAGAAATACATGTCAAATGCTGAATCTAAAATGGCAGAAAACATGCAACTCTAGGAAGCTTGGAAGCTTGCCAAACTGCTTATGGCTATTTGAAGAACAGGCAAGGTAAATCTTACAGATTTCGAACACAAAGATTATTCTCAATATTGACAAACATATTTGCAGTTTTCAGCACCATGGTATTGCCCAGAGAACCCACAGGATAACTGATTTTTTAATGTAAAGATACAGGGAAAAGTAATTGAATTGCTTTTTACAAATAAAACACAGTCAGCTTGAGAATGCTTTTCTCACGTTGATTAGGGTCCTTCTTTTTAGGTAATCACATTGGAGACAGCCTGGATGATGGAGCTACACTGGGTGAATAAAACCAGCAAATTTGATTATCTGAGTTTAGCCCAATTTTCTGGTAAGTTATTAAAAAGATTTGTTTGTTTAGTACTGACCCTGTATTTTTACAAATGTATTTGCATTTAAGTTATTTACCAGAAAAGTTGGATGAACTATTTCTAGGTTTTACTATGAAATATTCTTTTGGCAATTAATTCTTCACTTGTTTGTTGGTGAGCTATTACCTAAGTCACAAGATACTGTTTCTGCTTCCAGACTGCATGACTGAAACTTTTGTAATAAGAGAACAGGGAATAGGAAATAAGACAGTTTCTAATGCAAATATTCAGAATGGCTGTTGTATGACATTTTAAGACTTCTAAATATTTATTCCGTTAATACCAATTAGTTGGCTAGTTATTCACAAACAAATAAGAAGAACCTTGGCCTAAGATACTATAGTTAACAAATTTTGTGCTTGTGGACACAAGCATGATTCTAAAATACCCTTGTGTCCTACAGTCAGCTGTAGGTCTCAGTAAGTGAAGACTGCTTACCATTTTCCCTCAGTTTCCACTGCGCTTCCAGAAGGGCAGCAAAGGACAATAATGAAAGTGAGGCAAATAGTAGGTGAGACATCTGCAGGGAAAAAATAAATTACTAAACTTCATTGAGGATTGTTGAGTGTGTACTGAAACCAAGCTCAATGCTGGACAGGATAATAAGAAGACAGTCAGTTCCAGTGAACGAAGAAACATTCTCCTGTTCTAAGAACTCTCATACTACATAAAAATCGAATATCAGGTTTCTAGTGGAGCTCAAGCCAAGATTTTGATCTGCTTGTTATTCACACTGCAAACCAGTTTAGAGGAGAAATCACGGAACTTAGAGGAAATTGTTGTGTGCATAGGTCTTATATGGTCAGGAGCTCAGAAGCATTCCCAGGTCCCTCAGTTAAATATTCCTCATGCAAGAAAAGTCCCGCTGATGCCAGTGAGGCTAGCTGCATGAACAAGGCATTGGACTAAAGGATCAGTGGACATTAAATTCCAGTCATACAAAGCTTATAAGTATATTCCTTGGTTTAAGCACATAAGTAGTCCTATTAAAACAAAGGATTGCAAATAAAATGAAGGACCTGCTGAAGTGCTTTGCTGGACTGTAGTCATCACCACCTCTGTGAGAACAAGTGACAGCAGTGTCAGTAATGCAGTGTAGAGCTGGCGTTGATACTGAGACTTGCTTAACTGGTACTAGTTCTAGTATCCACCTGCGGTTGCATAGTCTAATAAATTTTGCAAGCAATTTCAGGCAAAATTCCTACTGGATTCAGTGCCACAGCTATATTTGCAGAAATGGCTGGACATGTGTATCATTCTTGCTGTGTTCATTTGAGACATGTACACATATCTCACTTGAGAATATATAAGTATATAGCTGTATATACAATATATAAATGCATATTTGCCCTGAATTCAAAATACAGCTAGAGGTCTTAATGAAACACTAAACATATTTGCCAAATATTGTAGTAACTGCCGGGTGCATAAAAACTTTAATGATAGTTATTTAGATACACTTTCAGACCCTTTTCAACTGGAGATTAAGCCAAATGAATAGGAGTATGACTTAGAAAAAGAGATTGGTGAATATATCTTTCAAAGTCTATTCTGACTACAGCGGGAGTCTGAATGCACACAAAACCCACAAAATTAAGTGGTTTGAGGTTTTTTTTCCACCCCAACCAGTCTTTCTCAGTGAAAGGGGAGTAGTCCTCCTGATTTCTTCTCATGTGCTATGAAACACTTTCATTTGGGTTTATGGAGGAAGAGTATATGTGTATTTATTTCTACATGCACCAAATCTGTTACTCGCTGGCTGCTCGTGCTGTTATTAGCAGTCCTTAACCTTGATCAGAAGTCAGCTGTCTCTGGACCAATGCCACGGAAGCCTGACATTGGTTTTGTACATCACACAGCACAGCTGTTAATGGGACCAGGAGCTACAAGTACAGTATCCGGAGAGAGTATCTCGGGAAGGAACCAGCTCACATTGCATTGGTACTCAAAGAGAGGCAGGAGCCTCAGTGAAAAGCCAGATACTATCAGGCAGCCTATCAGCAGTATATTGCTTCATTAAAAGGCAAACATTCTTAGCTCCTGATGATTTCCTGTGCAGGCAGGATTATCTGTAATTTGCAAAAGAATAATACATTTTGCAACTTTCTGAAAGATGCTAATTTCTTTCATTGTAATATGGCATTCATCACTACGCTTCATAAAAACAGTTTTCGAAATACCAACTAAAAATTGGAGGAGGAGAAGGGTGTAAAACATGCCTTCTTTTCCATATCAACATTTCAATAAAATTGAAACCTTGAAAACAGAAAAGTTTCTCCTGGTTTTAGGGAGAATCTTCACAATTCAGGTTTTTGCTGAAAAAAGTTAACAATTTCAATGGAAAATTATTCAATTTTTGAGATGGGGAGAACACCACCACCACCCTCCATCTCAAAATTTTATTGAAAAATGAATCAGAAATAAACTCAGTTGCTGAACATCGCTAACGAGTGCAGTTGCCTGAGCACTTCATAGATGAGGAGAGTGTACCAACATCGTATGTTCCCTGTGGTCTGGAGCATGAGATGCTGTAAATCAGCACAGATTCCTTCACTGAGAATCACAGAATAATTTATGTCAGAAAGGACCTCTGCACGTCATCCAGACCGGCCCCAGCTCGAGGCAGGGCCAAGTCAATGGTGTTGCATTTTTTTCTAAAACACAGAATGGTCTGACCATAAATACATATTTGTCAATGCACATACCCCAGCAATTTGAATATTGGTAAGACACAAAAGACTATTACCTTGCAACATTAGCTGTTCTGTTAGTTAGATAACAAGTCTATGAGCTACATACATATATACACTATGTACTTAACTTTAGGCACATAAGCAGATAAATACTGTCCTAAGAAAAATGTCACAACAGCTATTTAAATACACTTTTAAATACATAACTTTAAGTTTCCACTAGTTTCATCTGAAGCAGCTGGTACCAGACTTGCACTGGCCCAGTGTTAGAGAAGAAAGGAATTCTCACCTTTTCCTGTGATGCCTGTTAGCTGAAGTTGCTGGGCAGGCTGGTTTTGTGATCTGAAGGAAGCAAAGTGCTGGCTCCCTTATAAATACTTGTAAACTCTGAAAGGAAAGGGATGCTCCGTTTCACCGCAATACCACAGAATTGCAACACGTGGCTTGAGTTCCTTTTTTACATAGCGCCAGAGCTAAAGCAAAAAAAAAAAAAGTTTGGGACTCCCAGGTAAACTTTAAAGAGGAAATGAGATTATGAGATTGTTACAATGACCTTTATGTTATGCCAGAGGCATTTCCTTTCCTGCCTGATTTTCTGTCTCTCTCATACTGCCGGTTCATCATCTGAGGAAGAGTAAATACAGACCAAGTAAACTTCTAAAACTGTCTGATGACAGTTATATTCAAAATATATTATGAAGACAGAAAGAGAAAGTTAGATATACTATATCTATTTCTACCTGGTAAGCACAAAAGAGATAATTACATGAAATAAAATCCCAGTTACCACATCAATTGGAAGTAGAGCTAAGAGAAAATTAATTTTTAATTGTTCTTTTAGAATTGTCTTTATTCTAAAAATTGAGACCTACGTCAACCAAAAATTAAAGAATTAGTGCTGGCTCAGAGGTAAACCCCTGAGATTGTCACGTTATTTTATGTTGCAGTTTTTAAATATGATCTATTGTTTTTTCTTTATAAAGCAATGTTCCTTTTAGACCTGTACTCAAGCATAAGAAAAGCCCCATACATAACATATACTTTGAAAATGCAGAAAAAGTTTCTGTTGATTTTTTTCTATTATTTGTGAAATAGAAAACAATTCATTTTATGTCAGGCAAACCAAACTGAGTTGTGCTAGCCCTGTTCCAAGCCTGAATAAGATGTCTGAAAAGTTATAAGCAAGAAGAAAGACATTGCTTATAATAGCCCAAAAAATGGTTTGAAATTTACCCTGACAGGGTTTAGGAATTCATAAAGAGGCACAGCTCTATCCTGTGTGCTTTCTAGTGACAGGAGTATTCCCACAGCCTGGAGATCAAAGCTATAATGTAGTAATCCAGCAATGAAAAGATGGTGCCCGTCCCTTCTGCTACAGTCAATGGTCCTTCAGAAGTTCTTCACACAGATGAAACACCACAAGCATCTGTAGTATGTTGCATATTTGGTGTCCCCAAATATGGCAAGAACATAAAACAAAAGGAGAAACAACCCAAATTAGCAGTGAGACAAACTTCATATGAACCCAGCAGTTTCCAGTGCCTGGGGTTCCTGTTTATTGTCACACATCTGCGAGGCACAGCAGCAGGGAGGGTTGGCATGCTCTAATTTGAAGGAGGGTAGTTTCAGGACTCTGGATTAACTGTGCTGAAAGCTTTACACAAATGGAACCTTTTTCTCTCCTAGCCATCCTCTTCAAAGAAACACTGCTTGAGTGGATCACATACACCTTTGGCAGCTGAGCCTTAACTCCCTCCCATCTGGCAAAACACAAAACTAGAGCACTGCAATCTCAGATGTACCTAACAACTTCCCTGCTGAGGCCAGTGTACCCAACCTGCTACTCAAACATCAGCCCCAGACTTTCCTTTGCTAGAGCTCACAGCCAGAGCTGGGCGAGAGCAGAGCGGGAACGCTGCAGGCTGTGAGTGCAGCTCTGTCACAGAGAAAAACTGCTTCTTTCACATACTGTATACTGAATCTGGATCAAAGCGGGTTATTGATTTATTCATTACACAGAATTGACCAGCAACCAGTGAACTATTCATTTGAGATCCATATCAATAATATAACAGATAAGCCAGAGTACCAGACACTTCCAAAATGTTAATTAATGCCTATACATCTCCACCCTCCACTTATCCCAAAAAGCTCTAATCTCCCCCTCCCACACATACACACGGCCTTACACACACACATTGGAAGGACGTGTGGGTTACAAGCACACGTACCATCTTTGCGTCTGGCTGATGCTTGTCTTCCTCTCTTACATGATCCTTTGGGACAAATGTCTTCTCAGGCAGCGGTGGGTCCTCCATTCACATACACTGTTTCTATTCCCACTCCTACCTTAACAGCTGTTGTTATCCAGGCCATTTTGCCAAAGGTGGGCCATGCAGACACTGCCACTTCTGCCGTTGCTGTTTCACTGTTCAGAAAGAGAAAATGGCAATCTGGGAAAGCATGTTGAGAAAGATGTGGCAGAAGCAGCTGGGTCACAGACAAGTGAAAGGTATTCAAGCTGTTCCAAGTGACAAAATTGTCTCCTCCTGATCCTGGTCCCTGACTGCCTTTGAAATGCATGTCAGAAGGAGACTGGGCTGTGCACCTTATTCCCATTCACCTGCTTCTCCTCCCAGGGGAAACCTTGTAATGAGAGCAGGGAGGAAGCCTCAGTGAACAGTGACATCCCTTTCCCCTTGGAGTCTCAGCCTGTTCTAATTGCAGCCTCCGGGAAGCACTTGGGGCAGCTCTCCTTACACAAATGGGAAAAAGCCCAGGCTGAACCAAGGTTAGGTTGTTCCCATTTAAGACCATTTCCAAAACTCTTTTCGGTGATAACACACAAGTTTAACAGCAAGCCAGCAATGACCAGGAAATTAACCTTCATTCAGTAACCGAGCAGATAAATATGGGCACAAGTAACTTTACATACATGTTGCCTGGTTCCTCCTCAATCCATCCTAGCTTGTCTGTTTGCTTATGTCAACCATGTATTATGACTTTTCTTCTTCAGCTGTAATGTCACTAATGCATAGCTTAAGCATCTGCCCAACCTGGTGGTAGTGTCTAAATCCCTGCTTGGTTCTGAAACATGAATAGTTAATAATTAATATAAGTAAATACACATTTTCATCGTGTATGTTTGCCTACACATGCAAACAATCCACATAATTGCCTTAGCTCAGTTATTGTTAGAGGACAAATGGAGTAATACAGTACCCAAGCTTTATGTCAAGAATCCTAGATGCCAGTTATGGAACATAGACAGATCTGTGTGGAACTTCCATGATGGGATAGTTTGCTATGATCCATCAGAGGAATTTTTAAATATTAAAACATAGAGATTGTGAAAATATCTTTTGATGACAGTCTGGTTTTCCATTATGAGCTCATATATTCTTGAGGGGAAATTTGGAGGAGAGCAGCTTCTCTCCCATGATTTTATCCTACTTCCCCTATGACGCTGAAAGAGAATGGTGGAAACTCTATGTCCATGTTTTGCTTTCCTCTAACGCAATGGAAACACTCCTTTTTGGCAGAAATGGCCTATTTGAAAATGGTTTTCCTTTCCTTGGAAGAACAGATGATTTTTTGCTTTGTGGAGTGACACAGTTATTTCACCACAATTTTGCATGGATGTCAATTTGGAAATTAATGCCAAAGATCGAGTTTTATTACTGTTATTATTAATGTAGTAGTAGTGAGAAGGGAACTCTATTCTTTCTATATAATTCACTAAACAATGGTTTATGTGACTTCACCGGGAAATACTGTGTAATATTAGCATATTAATGAACTTGCCTAAAAAATTGCAGTTGCAAGCTACTGTGTTGAATCACTGAACCAAGATCCAACCTTGAGAGAAATGCAAAACAAGAGGGGAAAAATACATTCCACTTCTAGTAAAAATAAAAAAATCTAAGCTTTATACAACAGTAATTCATTTGCATTATGATACAATTAGAGCAGCCAGCCAAGATGGGGACTTTGGGTATCTCTTCTTAGGTGGAGAGGATAATAAGATGTTTACCTCATTTGCGCTCCAAGCTGGTAGGACATCCACTACCTCCAGAGTAGAAATTGCACAATAGTATTACTGTGGCCTGACCTAATTAATTGGGCAGTATCGTGATAATGTAGTTACTCAACTTTCAGATTAGAGCTAACTGTTCGGTGTAGAGCTGAATGTGGGTATAAAATACATGTAGACAGAGAGCACTAGTTGGTGCTACATAGGAGAAGTGGAAAGAAGGGGTTTTCATCTCTTAGTCCCACTCCCCTCTCCCCCAGGAAATCCACATCTGCTCAGTCAACTTATAACTCACAAAGCACTGGGTGTCTCTACAGAGACTCCATTATACACACAGCCTGTGTTTAGAGACGGTACTAAAAGTAAAAAAAGACTGTGAGAAAGGAGATAGTACTATCTTGCATAAGGATAAAAAAAGCAAAAAGAGGTATGACATTTCAAAAGTGATTTAAGAACCAAATCACATTTTCTACAGTAAATGACTCCAGAGAGTCAATGGGATTTGGGTAACTAAGTCTGTGATATGCTTTTCCAAATCTTTTGCAAATAGTCACTGAGAAAATATGTGGCAGAGATACAAAAGAAACCGGTATCTCTGTAAGATTCATTGCAGAACTATAGAGATACCAGTCCTCTTTAACACAGGAAAGCACAAAAATTCTTCCCCCAGAGCACACATATGAGGATGGTTCGTTGCCTTTTTTCAAGTCCAATGCAACTCAGTGCAATGCAAGGCTTCCTATTACATCAGCCTGCTGTTTCCATCATAAATCTGTTGCTCACATTTGATAAATCTGGTATGCTCTACTCAACTGTAGGATCTAGATGCAAGTTGCTCACTTTGCGTGAAGTTCACTTATTTCTTGAGTGTGATGTTGCAACTATTTGAAATCTACTGTCACCATTACTTAGGCCAGGATATAGTGCTGGGGGTGGGGGAAATAACACATCAAACTGAAAGTAAAGGGAAAAACCCAGTAGTAACTTATTGATTTAAATTCAAGCAGCATTTTCTTGTTTGTCAGGCAACTTCTATACAAGGTGGTGGGACACTTGATTTATTTGCAATTCTAAAATTGCATATAGCACTTTTTCAGGTATTCACAAAAAATTAGTAGTAGGCAAGGGTATAATCCTTGGGCAACAAATTCAGTAGCTGAGTAACTGTGCCGAGAACCTGATGATATACTTGTATACATTTGTATTACACTAATAGGAATTTCAGTTGATTTAAGACATGACAGTGTAAGGTATGTGCGTAGGTAGGTAGACTGGTCACAGGTTTTAGAGCCAGCAATTGTTACCAATAGATGTGTAAAACCCAGAATCACACTCTTGGACTGGGATCAAGAAGTCTACAGGAAACAGTAGCCTTTCTACATAAACTTGAAGGCGACAAAACAGGCAACAACCAATGTAGTCCATCACAGTACTTTAAGCCATAAGAACATCCCTGGGAAAGTCTGTATTTTCTTTACCAAAAGCCAGTTAATGCCTAAGACTTCTGTGTTGGTGTTAGGACAGGCAATGTAGGAAAATAATTCCAATGTGGACAATTAACTAGAGAGCATCTGTTGTAAAGTCTGGAAAATGCTTTGATGCTCTCATACTGCTCTTCAGTTATTCCTTGGCCACAGTTGAAGAAAGACCAGTGAAAGATGAAGTGGAGAACTATAGCATGACATCAAAGAGAAGAAAATACAGCTACATTAACATTCAGGTAGAGAAGTTATTGAGAAATTATACTCAAGTTTTGGAATTGTATTAATCATCTAAAACTCATCAAATACTTTTCTCAGACATTAATTGATTTTCTCACATGAAAGACAACAATTTGATTAGGTATCATTCCAAAAGATATTTGTTGATAGGTGGGAATTAACTTTGTGATACATATCAGCTTTTAACGCACACACTTAAGAAAGTGTTCAGTGAATGACTTAAAGCAAAACAGGAGTAGAAAAGAATTGCAAAGGTTAAGCATGCCTCAGAGACAGAAATTGGTTATAACACCACCTTTTGCAGAGCTTTCATTTTTCAGGAGCCATTATGCTGTAATTTTCATGGAATTATATGGAATATTCTATTTTTAACTGCTCACCTTTCACTTAATAGCACAGTATTTGAAGGACAGTTTGCTTTTTTTAATTATTGTGTTTCAGCAACTGTAAGAATTCGTTTTGGCACTTGGATTTGCAGTCTCAGAGGTGAAACAAATAATAACCTGTTGGCAACATGAGATATAGTTCTCCTTTAATGCAGTATGAGCTTGTTACATCCCTATGGCCACATGCAGTATCAAAGAGCCTTATGAGGAACACGCTGCTCATGAATCACTGCTGCTTTTGCACTGGCTAGTGTAGCCTGTGCTAAGTGACCTGCAGCTTTGGTGGAGGGAAGATCTGGGGAAAACAAGTGCTGTTCGTTTCCTCCCATTTCTGGGGGAAAGAGGAAATTCTCAAAGGCAATGAAAGACAATTTGAACCACTCCAGCCTTTTGGTAGTATATTGCAAAAACTCACATAAGTTTCCAGCTTTATCTGGGACCCTCATAGCCATTCTTTTCCAGCTGCACCAGAGCTTAGCTCAGGAAATCTAAAACAACACCTGGAGTGTTAAGAGGATGATAGTAGTTAAAAATTCTCACTTTTTTTAGTAGTAAGAAATCTGGACATAAAGGTAATGCTACTTTAGGGGAGAGGAAGGGAGGAAAAGAGGTCTTTCTCCATAAATGGCCCAAGACTTCTGAATGAAATGTTCCAGGAAGTCAGAAAATGTAATTTTCTTCTGCTCCAAGTGCTTTTTTTTTTTTTTTTTTAAATCCTGCCTTCAGCGTGTCTGTAAACAACAAACCAACCCTCCTTCTTGCCCTTCTAATCTGCACACACTTCCTCCTCTGGGGAAAACAAACAATCTCTGCTCTATACGTGTACATTGCTCAGGTACTGGCCTATTGTCATGGCATTAATGAGAGGAGAGCCAAGTAGAGCAGAGCAGAGGAGTTATTCTTGCTAGTAGTTCCATTGACTAAGTCTATGTTTAGATGGCATTTCACAAGTACATCTGAACCTTTCTTAAGAGGGCACGTAGTTCAGGCTTGGCACTGTGCTAACTGCTGCCATGCAACTTCTGGTCAAGCTCAGGATCCCAGCAGAGCAAGCTGACATCGGTGTATACAGTACCGTATTGACAGAATTTCAGTTGTACTCTTAGTGCGTGTATGTCAGTCCAAAGTGTAATCATTTTAACAAATACTTCTCTTATCTGCTTTTATTGCTATTTTGAAGGGGAAGATGGACATAAATTAAAGTATGCAGGGATATACCTGGAAGAAAAGGGAAGTAATGACAACTTCCTATTTTGCTATGTAATTATTAATGTGTATTTATATTTATTTTATGCTAAAGCGTAGAGACTCAAACTGAGAATGAGACCCCATCTTACCAGGGATACCAGGATTCATAGTAAGATTCAGTGCCCAGTCATGATCTAGGCAGCTTGTTGCATCAGTTTTTGTCTGTCAGAAAATTCCAGGTTCCTGAAGGTGGTGAAAAGATATTTTAAATTATGTAATAAGAGCTTTAACACCTCCTATGACGGTTAATGAATGAGGTCATAGAAGGCCTATTTGGAAAGCAAAGATGTTTCACAAATGAACCACTGAAGCATCCCTCAACTTCTGAAAGTCAAAGGAAATTTCTGAAATTACTCCAGTGGTTGCTTTGTGATATGACATTCGCTTCTGTAACTTCTGTGAACATTAGCTTTGGTGAGGTCATGTTGTAATAAGTGGGACTACAGTGTTACCAACCCTTAGTGCTAAAAATTCAGGAGCTTTGACATGTGATGGTTTCTAGCAAACACGGTAGAATGGGGAAAAGAGAGGGACTGTGGACTGGCAAATCCTCCCTGGTGTTATGTACCACATAAGATTTGGAATAAATGTACCCAGGAGGGGCTACAGCCCTGCTAGCCTTCTGCAGCCCCCAGGTATTATCTACTTCAGGGAGTTGTTCTTTTTTAAACAATATTTTCTGTCTTCTGCTGGTATTGCATTAGGACTCAGGGTAGAGCCACGTTACACTCATCAGCAGTTCATTGCAACCACAGTAGCTAGAAGCTGATTTTAGTAAAAAATGTAAGTTGAGAATTCAATCTCATGTAAATTTAAGCCTTAAGATTAACTGTCATATTAAGAAAATGTAAGTCCCTATAAAATTGTGAGTTATTAATACTATAATTAGAGAAATAACAAGGTTGCTTGTTACTAGTCTAGGACTAATTAAAACTATGTAATTCAAAACTTTACATAGCTTTTATGTTAATAAACTGCAAAAGGTAAGGTAATCTGTGAGTGGTTTCTGGAACTTTGCAGCAGGCTCTTAAAAGAAAGCTGAAAGAACAGCCTTTTTTGGCTTTTATTTTCTGTTCCTGATAAAAGAAAAATTTGGATTAATGCAAATTTTTACAGAGTTTGTACAGTGGAAAAAGGAATGTTCCATGTTTAAAGAGAAAACAGTATAGGCTTAATCCTTCTCCCTCTAATCTAATGGGTGTTTCAGGATAGACATCAGTGAAAACAGCCATTGCAGCAGTGCTCACAAAAACCCCACTTGGGTACTGAAGCTACAATTCTTAGACAGGAAAACTTATTTCAGACTTCTCTGAATTTGATCAAGGTGCCTGCAGAAAGGTTGCCTCATCTGTGCAGGCTTTGGCTGAAACAACCTGGAACCACTGGACTCGAGGATGAGAAAAACTTCCACTGTTTTTAACTGGATCGTGATCAGACACGTTCTTCTCAAAGAATGGATCAGGAGACCTAGGTGTATCCTCTGTCTTATTTAGGGAATGAATGCATCTATTAGGCTTTTTTAATATATTCTGTGCAACAGAGGTTTGCAAACTGTCCCACAGCTTGTTCTAAGATGCTTATAATGAACTTTTAAAAGAGTAAGGTAACCACAGTAGTCTAAAAATTCTTAACAGACATTTGAAATTCCACTGGAAACCTTGAAGAAATATGAAAACCAGGTTTTCAATATCCACTTGAATCATATATCATGGAATTTCAAGGACAGAAAACTAATATATTGTGTTCTCTCTGTGTAGTTAGTTTCATGCAGTTAATCATGCAGGAAACCACTAGGGAGACCAGCAACACATGAGCTTAAGTTGTAAGTGTGCAATAGAATTCACGTTCCTTAACCTTGTTCATTAAAAAGGTGCTCAGGGTAGATCTGAACTCTAATAGGGAGCACACAAATATTTCAATAATTTATCAATGTATTTCTTTGTAAACTAAAAAAATGGAAGCCCAAAAAGTTATTTTTACAGTGTCACTTCTTTCAGTGCAAAAACACACTTTCTGTAGTACTGCGTTGTGCTGTAATCTTGTATTACTTTTTTCTGCTTTTTAAAGTTATTGTCGCTTAAGAATTGTCCTTTTTTATAGTTATTAATTGTAGCCATAAAACAGGAGATCCATTTTTTTTCCACTTCTCAGCAGTATCAGCTTTTTTATCAATTTTTAAACTGCTGAGCAGTCCTTGTTGTTACAATGTTTATAATATGAATCAGTTAACTCAATTTACACTGTTTTTATTTGAAAGGGGGAAGTCTTTTAAAAATGTCTTTTACCACTAATGTCATGTCTCTGCAGCCAAAAGTAATTAATCAGGCAGAGAAAAGAGACATCAGAAAGAGTCTTTGGTTTCTAACTATATTTTGTCTGTCTCATTCCCAGCTGCATCGACATACAGACTGTTGCAAGATTCATGGGAATTAGATTGTTTCATACTTAACCAGAGCAACTCCATTTCTCACCACCACACATTTCTGAATTAAATCTTTGCAGAAGGCTTCTTGTTCAAGGTACCGGGGCAGGTGTGGGTGCCAATATGCCAGCTATAAGAATGGAATAACAACAATCTGAAGTTGCATCTCTGTATGTTGTTGGCCATCTCCATTCCTGACCAGGAATATGTTGTTTCTGTTTATGCCAACTGAATGCCAGTTTTGTACTGGGTGCAAGCGACTCAGTTGCTGGTTGTAGCCCGCTGCTCTGCTGCTTTTCCCTGTTGCTTACTGTGGCAAGCCTGTGGCTTTGATTTCATTTTGTGCCCAGGAAGTTCCTTACCTCGTTTTCACATAGGTTACACAAACTACACAGGACAGGCACACAGATGGGCTTTGCGATCACGAGAATGCAGCAATGGCAGGTTTTTGAGCCCATGTGTAAACACACAGATCTCTGACTCAGTTTTGGATCCTGTAGAAGTCACTCTTTTGCTGGTAGATTTTATTGCATCATGCAACATTTTTATAACTAGTTCATGGTTTAACAGTTCTGATCTCCCCTTAGGTTTCTAATTAAAGAAAAAAGTAAAATAGGAAGCAAAGAATAAAAGTGTATGGCCCAGATCAGGCCAGAGGCCACCTGAGCTCAATATCCCATCTCAAACAGTTGCACAGAACACAAGGAAGGCTGTTAGGTTAGTTAAGACCAAGCACACACCTGTACCTAAAGGGAGTCTTTTTCATATTCAGCTGCTGATGGATCTATATGCTGGCCAGAATCGTACTCAACAGTGTTACATATACAGATGCTAGAATGATAGAAATGTGACTGAAATTAAAGACACAAAAGAATGTAACTTTTTTTTACAGTACTGCTTCAAAAATTCTGAGAAATCCTGGAGTTTCTTTCCAGTTTTAACCTTGAAAGATCTGAACATCTGCCTGACTCCAAACACTATGGCAGGGGAAAAAACAAGATGATAGTTCCATTGCAGTGTCCTGTGTCTTTGTGACTACATATGGCACAAGACACATCAAAGCATATTGCTATGCCTTGTCTCAAGACTTAACAGCAATGGGACTAACAGACATTATCACATACTCCACTGCTGTTGTTATTGCTATCGTTCTGCAGTTTCTTTAAAAAGTTACTTTCAGGGGATACAACATCAACCAACCAGCTAAGAAGGTGAACACTGAGCCAGCTGCATATGGCCCCTGTGTTCCGATGCAAGGAAGAGAGTAGGAGGATGAAGGCATTAAGATCAAGCTGCTTCATCCAAGGAGCAGCACAGATGCAGAAAGGTGAGGAGCAGAGAGAGTGAGCACTGTGCTTCAGTTCTTACCACCTGCGAGCAAAAAACTGGACTGGGGCACAGAGGAAACAAAACAGGAAAGGAGGCGACTGCTTGCATTTCTTTTTTGAGCAAGGCAAAAGCAGACACACAGCTTTTCATGTCATTATGGTGTGTCTTTTGAGATTTTGGGTGTGAACCTACCTACTGTTCCTTATTCAGGGGAGATTACTCATTGGTCAATAACTGTTATTCAGCAACCAATTTAGGTGTCAAAGCAAGGAGAAAGCCTTGCATGAGGGAACTTCCACCAAGTACTTTCCCAAAAGAATGATGAAACTGCTTGCATGGAGTGAACAAATTTGTTTCTGCTTACCATCATGCCATGGAGTATGAGGATGTGCCTGGAGTTGCTCATATTGGGAATTGTGCTCTCTTGCTCCTCCCTTGGCTCTGACATCATCCTGAGTAAATGCACCACAACAGGTCCATAAAAGAAGTGCCTGTCACACAGATGAAATCATTGACCAATGTCAGTAAATTCCTGGACTTGAGCAGGAA
>NW_010535527.1:50283-53806 GCF_000687285.1 Phaethon lepturus
GTCTGAGGAGACATAGAAAAAAAAGGAAATGCTTCACATTCAGAATGTCCATGGATTTGTACTTAGGTTTGCCAAAAACGTAACCCAGTGCCTTTTTTTTTGGTGATCCTATACACAGGGCTCTTCAGAGTTGTGAGCAGACTATTGGTACTCAATTCAAGTTAAAATTGACTGCTTTTTGCACATACGAGAGCTCATTTGAACCTGTGCCAGAAGAGGAGAGTCTTTACTGGGTTCAGCTCTCATTATAGGCAGAAAGCAGGAAGGTAATGAAACCAGGACAGTCTAGATTACAGGGAGAAGAGGATGCTGTCCTGTTAAGTAAATAAATAACCCCTGCAGCTATCACACACTGATTGCTGACTCTCCTGTGTTACTTCCTAACTCTGCTCTTCCCTGAAGCGTAACCATGGTTTGGGGGGGGCAGTCCTCACTCTATCTAGCTGGAGAATGAATGAATAGGATGGAAGTTAAACTTAGTCTCCACCCCCACAGTGCAGAGCATAAAGATTCATCAGCCCCCAAATTCCACTTGACTTTATAAGCTATTTGAGCCAAAAGTGCATCACTCCATTTTTAACTTTATGTCTTTAATTGGCTTTTTCTGTTGCCTCTTTCTATAGGCAAAATCCCCCAGGACACTCCTCAGAGTACTGAAAACAAAAATTCAATTCCTCTGTGCAAAGCTAAATGAAGTTACACAATAGGTTTTGACGTAATGAACGCACCATGGAGTTTCTTCTTACCTCCACCAAATCTTTCTCCAGCACTAGAAAGTCAATCAAATGTGGGTTCCAGCCACAAATGACTTTACTTCCTTTCCATGGTAATAGCTACTGCAAGGAACACCATATGAAAACAGTACACCTAATGTTCACTGTTTATTTCTCTGTCTTCTGTTGACTGAGCAAAGAGTTTTCTTGCATTTGTGACTTTCCACGATGTAAATTCCTCCAATATTGTGAGGCAAAGCTGTACTATCTTCCAATTAGTTATGGAATTTTTAAGGCAAGTGAGAAACAGCAGGAGAAAGCCCTGCATTGCGGAATCTCTTCCATAAGCACACACCTGACTACCTCAGAAGTTAAACGTTAAAATTCCTATGCAATGCTTGTTTGTCTATGTAATAATAATATCAGTTTTAGATGTTCTGTTTCAATTCCCTCCACCTATAATTAACATCTGAGATTAAGAATCACTTCAGAGAGCTTTAGTCTGACAATCATAACAATAAATCCCTTTGTCAAAGGAACTGTTGTTTGCCCAAGGCAAATAAGATGTCGGTCACATTCAGATAGTTCAGCAGAAAAGCACTTGTATCACAAAATGCAGTTCAGTATAGGTAGCTTAATGTTGCAGATAGAGTAAAAATGGAATGGATGGAGTAAGAATTTTGCAGTATCCTTCATATCAAATAGTATCCTTCATATGTTAACTGCTACCTTCTGCCTTTTTTTTTTTAACCAGCTGAATTTAATGAATATACTACTTAACTACTGCGAGCATCCTCATGGAAGGACAGTTCCATCCAGATCTGTGGGGAACTTCATGCTGGCTGAAAGGGCCAGTCACGTCGCAGGTCGTGGTCAGCATTGTAAGCCTGGCGCTGCTCCATGCACCAGCCGGCAGAAACACCACAGACACAGGATGTGGTACGAAGACAGCCATGTTCCTGGAGTCACCACACAGCTTTCCACAGAAGTCAACTCTGCGACGAAGTGTGTCGTTTTAAGAAAACAGGAACCTTCCAATCTGCAGTAGAGTTATAAATAGTTGAGAGCAAAGTTTATTCACAACTGCTAGCTGGGAGGTGACTGGGTACAGCCATGGGTTTGACAACAGTGTCATCAGAGCTAAAATCCCTAGCAGTCACGAATTTCCATTGTGACAATACTATAATTACCACTTCATTATTGGGGACTACATTTGCATTGCCAGTTCATGAAAAGGAAGAAAAAAGAAATGGTGAGAAAAGAACCCCAGAAACATTATACCATCTTAGGCACAAATGTCTCTTTCATATGCATGTGACTGAGCAGGTGAGACAGAACTTCATTTACTTGCGCTGCAGCTTTATTTTATGTGTAACACATCTATGCAAAAGGAAAGATGGGGAGAGAAACACAGATTCTACTAAATAGCCTTGATTTTTGTCAAGGCAGCGAAGGTTACATGCTCTCACACTGCACTGCTGTTGTAAGTTGTGTCTGCATTCATAGGTGAGCCAGAGACATCTTTGTTGAGAAAGGTCCCATTTGCCATGTTCAGCAGCGCTCAGGTTTTTGCTACAACTTGAATCAGAATTCCTAGCAAGCAAAGCAGAAATGTGGTAGAAAAGACATAGGTACATTTCCATTAACAGCACATATAAAACCATATGATGTGGGCAAGGCATCAGTAGATAACATTGCGTGTAGTTGTATATAGGTTATGTCTGTTATCACTATTCATTGTTCAAAAACTTAGCCATGAGAGTTTGTCCTAGAGAGTCTTTACCTCCATTGCTCATTTTATATTAAAAAAGGCATTACCAGTGCTGAAATCCAGCAGAATGCAAATAAGTTTAATATTCCTCACAAACAACTTCAGCATATCTAAATTTTCCTTCCCAAATGCAAAGTCACTCCTCTTAAAAGAACTGATTTTTTCAGTTGGAAGGGGAATCCTGGTCAAAGTTAAAGCAAAAAAAACCCCACCCTTTTCTTAAACTTAGGAAACTGTGATAAAAGATCCTCTCTGGAGGAGGCACTGTTTCCATCATTCAGTGGGAAGTTAAAACATCTGGCAGCTCCCTTTGCTTGTCACTGTCTTTCGTTTGGAGGCTTAAACCCGCCCCACAACCATGTGGGAGCGTTCCTGCATCTGAGATACAGCAGGAACCCCGGGATGGCGCAAGGCGCTGACAGTAACATCTGGTAGCCTTTGACCTTTACTACTAGTTTCAGACCAGGGACTACCTCCTACCCAGTCCTCGCATAAAAGGTGGAGCTCCTGTTGACCTCAATCATGACAAAAGCCATCCCAGCTGGTGCTACTGCCACTCTTTTGGTTGTTTAAATCAAAGACTCTTCCTCTCACATCAGCTCAGCTGGCAGAAACTGCCACTTGCAGAAAAGGAAACAAAAAACCAGAATCTTACATAAGATGGAACAGGCACAGTGGTACGGCAGACCTGAGCCAGCAAGACTCCCACAGGCTGAGAATCCAACCTGAAATCCCTGTAGGATTTCACTGGTATGGCTCAAAGGCTGGAGCACATGGACAGGGCAGAAGAATAGGTAATATCCTATTAAGTAGTTTAAACTTCCTAGTCATGCTTGGGCTGTTTTTTTGAGGTAATGGAACATTTGGTAAAAAAGAAAATTCCATTTTCCTGCACAATTTCACTGAAAAGAAACCACTTCGAGTTTCAGCAACATTTGATGTCTGACATTTAAATCTTTTGTTTACTAAAATTGGTTGGAGTGCTCCTTTTTTCTTTTTTTTTTTTTTGTACAAACCTGTTAGAGATATAAGTATTGTG
>NW_010535527.1:53837-75565 GCF_000687285.1 Phaethon lepturus
GAAAGAGGAAGGCCAGGAGAAGGACATTTCTCAGGTAATTCTTAACATTTTCTTACTAAGAAACAGCTGAAAGATGTCCTGGGCTTGGAAGTGTAAAAGGTGGCAGTAATAAAAGCACCTTTCTGCGCAAAGTCTGGAGGCTGGGACTGGAGTGTGGGCAAGTGATGGTCCCATCCCCCCCGGCCACCACAAGGGACCTGCGTGGGGTCTGCATGGTGCACAGAGGCGTGGATTTGCATGAGACCCCCACACCAGCAGTGCTCTCCCGGGTACCCCCTCGCACGGCGCCTGTGGGAGCCGGTCCTCCCTGTGTCACGTCTCTCCGCGCAGAACATGTAAGACTCCCCAGCGCAGCTGCAATCACGTAAAGGCAGAGGCTTGTCTTCCCTTCGGTATCGTCAGAGATCTAACAAAGGCTTTGGGATTTCTTGGCAGACAAATCGAGACAACAGTTCTGGGAGCAGCCACTGCTGCTTTCTCACCAGGCCTATTGGTTTAGTCAGAGCAAGCTCAGATTTTACTGTTTTTCCTGACCTTTTTGCATAGGCTAACAATAACTGTGGCTGATGTATTTTTAATGGGTGTCCAGAAGAAGCCCTCAGACTTTGCCTTTTTCCCATGTTTTTTCTCGTTTACTGGCCATTTTCACGGTGCAGCGTATTCCATGCTCTTCAGTGAAAAAAGGGTCTATATGAAAACAGACACATGATGACGGAGTGAAATGTCAGTTCCTCAGATTCACTTTATCTTACTTGGAAACTCTTGTCTTGCAAGAAGTTGGCCGTTTTCACTGTGAGAGGTTTCTCTGCCTCAGCAAGTAAAGGAAATATTTTCCTTACAAAGAGTTGTATCAAGCCCAAGAAAGCTGAAGCATGTCAAAGTTAAAAAAAAACAGAGAGAACAAGTCTAAGGAGGTGCTCACTGCAGCAGCAGATAGCACGCTGGCTGGATGTGGGTGTCCCATGTGCATTCGTTGCAGCGTGCAGGACAACCCCACTGCTCTGGTGGTATCCAGCTAATGCTCCAGTTAATCTGCGGCGACCACAGCCTCCCCCTTCCCAGCATGGGCAAGTCACTATTTTGAAATAACGTTCAGTACATTGCATCTCTGTCCACTGAGACTACTGGGAATATTCACTGCAAATTCCTCCCGGAGCATAGCATAGGCTTGTGCTGCTCATGCCCATCTTCTCACTCATCACAAGATAAAAAAGCTTCAGATTCAGGACTACCTGTGCATTATTTGAAGTCATTGCAATGTACTATGCTTGTTATTTAATGTTAGTAATGTTAATAATGTTATTTCAAAATAGTGACTTTTGCTGCATG
Organism: Phaethon lepturus; assembly: GCF_000687285.1. Classification (NCBI taxonomy): domain Eukaryota; kingdom Metazoa; phylum Chordata; class Aves; order Phaethontiformes; family Phaethontidae; genus Phaethon; species Phaethon lepturus. Next base: position 55,167 of record NW_010535527.1, read on the forward strand.
CATTCACAATTTCTCCCCCTCAACAGTTCTAATTTTCAGTTTTGAAATACTAAGACAGTTTTGTTATGTTAAAAACTTTGCTGTTTCCTTCTGAGAGCAGCCAGAGGTGGAGTACGCAGTCACTAATTTGCATAGCCTCCTCGGCCTTAGAAAAGCTTCCAGTGGCTGACTGGTTATCTAGGGATGTAATAACCAGCTCCAGTCAAAACAACTCTGTGGTTTCATTTACATATTAGGGGAAATAAAACAATACGATGAGTCAGAAGTGGAGGTCTCTTTATTATGTAATAAAATAGTAAGTCTTTCAAAGAAGACGTAAGTGTCTATTCGCTGTAGTACTTCCCCCAGAACTGTCTGTAAGACCTTACTTGACCTCAAAACGCAGCAGCCTGAAACTGGCTCCTTATTGTCACAGGAAAATGCGCTGTTGTAGGAGTCATACGAGTATCAAGAGCGGCGCAGCCGTTACACTCACCAGCAAAGTGGCGGGTTCACACATACACACACAGGGACACAGCTGTGTGCGCACAAAAATTTTCCCCTCCCCTCTAACATCTCTGATGAAGTTCATGCAATGCAAACTCCCAAACTAAAGGAAGAGCTCAAAGAAACTTGGAAATTTTCACCCTGAACTGTTCCTCCTCTGCTATACCTGCCACATCTCTCTCACAGACAGAAATTTTGTTGTACCAGAAAAAGTATGAGAAGTTTGCCAGATTTTCTTACTTGAGTCAATGGTGTTTCTACTTCCAAATCTTCTCCACAGCCAGAAGTAACAGGTCTGTAGAAGATCATAACCCAAGAGCATGAAAATTGAGCCATGGATACTGCTGTCACCATGGGCCAGCTGATGGAGTGAAGGGTATCTCCACGTAGCTACCACCTGGAGGATGGAGAGAAAGAAAGAAATGTCAAGATCCGGTGAATAAAGGGAAGAAAACACATTTGCTGGGGACAGGAGGGTAATTTCATCCAGTGAAATATAAAGACCAGAAAACCTGTGATTAGTATCTTCAAAAGTCATCTGGCAGGGGAAGTTGTGCCTGCCCGCAAGTTGGTGGAGAAGGGTTTTACCTGTGTCTTAAGTACAGCTCTGTGACCTTCATTTCTCTGCACGTCAGGGAAAGAACCTGTAAGCTCTGAGGCACTTATGTGCTGAAACTCAGCAGTGCTACCACGTTGTCATTATCTCCTGCCAGCAGAATAGGGTTGCATGGTGTCCTATTTGTATCTCTTTAGTGGGTCTGAAGACCCAACTCAAAATTCAGTGGAAAAACTAAATGTTGCATAAGAAAAAAACCTTATGTATTATTTAAAAAAATGCTGAAACCAAAGCACCTCCTGACAATGTAAACAGATTTAAAGAGCACATCCTTAAAGCACAGAACATGTGCTAATTCTCTTTAACTATACCAATATTTTGTACATATCTTGTCCTGCTGACCAGTTATCAGTTGCGCTTTAGAGTTTTAATGACCATATTCTACATCAAAGAATCTCTCACACTGTGAAAAATCAGTGACATCATTAAAAATAACAATAAATAAGCTGAGCTTCATTTTCTGAGAAGAGCTTTTCAAATATCAATTTCTAATGCTTTTCTTTGATGTAAAATCCTACCACGTTATGTTGGATCAATCAATTCTTCTGTCATATACTTTTTGTAGTGACTTTACACTGACTTTTTCGGAGTCAGGATTTGGCTGATGGTTTCTAGGTGCTTAAGAAGTGAAGTTATATCTCTGCTCCATTTAAATAACAGAATATTTAACTCAGAATGAAAAAAACCCAAACTTATGTTCATTTCCCTGGGTGAGGATTTCACTCCTAGTATTTACAGATGTGACTTGCAAATGGCAGTAGGAATTAAAGAATTTCTGACTGCTCGGTGGAGATTAAATACAAACAAGGAGGATTTTATTTTCATACTCCAGGTGCTGCCAAATATGAAGAAAAGCTAAATGGACACATCTGAAAAATACTCATCAGTGCTTAGCTGGTGGCAAAATAAACCACCAGAATAAACTACGAAGATTATTTTTTTCAATAGATTTCTGATTTGACAGAAGAGTGCAGATGCTCTGATACAAGTTTCTTATGCAACACTTACATCAGCTGTAGAGGTGTTTGATTTTTCATCCCCTCCCAGATCCACACCACCACCCTTCTAGTGGAAGTAATTCTTTTGGGCTTTTACACATATCTTGGTAATTAACTTGTGATTTCAGTAATTTTTTTGTGGCTATTCTGTCAGTACTTTTCAGTACTTACAAAAACCAAGACCAAACTGGAACTACAGAAGTCCCACTGTGTCCTGTCATGTCATCAGGAGCCTGTGGAGACCCACAAACGAGGTAAAGACAGACATGGTGAGAGCTAGGGAGGGCCATCGTCTGCACAAGTAGGATGAGACGCGACGCATAATTTGAGCAGTAGGTTTTGTCCCTGTTTGCTGACAGCGGAGTCACGCTGGCCACCAGGAGCCCCAAGTCCCTCCTTTATTTCTGCCAAGAGCCAGCTCTAACAACTGTGGACCACGGCTGGCAACATTCCCTCTCGGCCTCCCGTCCCACACTCTCCACGCTGGCCCCCTCCCCTCTCCTCCGCTGTGTTCCAGCTGCCTTCCTTACCTGCTAGTTCCTATTACTCTCCTCCACATCCTTCTCATCACAGACAAGCTGAGTTCCATTCTCCAGACTTATTATTGAATTTCTGAAAGTCCCAACCACATCAAGTCTCTTATCCCTTTTCATTCGCTTCATGCTCGCTTCCCTCAAGTGCATTTCAGCAGGTCCTCCTCTGCTTTGAAAGTAATAAAGTTGCATGAAATGCTTGACTTGAATCGTATATGTTGACTAGAGTTTACACATTCCAGCCTACATTGCACACTCAACTTGAACCTTTCCTTGTGTTTAATTTTAGGGTTTGATTCATGCCCTTTTTTACCAAGGAGTCATCTGCAGTGCTTAAACCAGATCCTGAATTCTCAAAGCTTAGTGATTTTCAAAAAAGCCCAACAGAAACTGCAGTTTATTTGAACTTTGTGAACATTTTCACTAAACCCAGACCTCAGTAACATTTGAGACCACTGCTGGCATCAGAAATTTCAAATGTATTTGTGACATTCAAATTGGGCAACTAATGTATTTTCCAACGTGACTACAAGTCTCACTTCTGGTGTGCCAACAAAATCCATATGACCAATGCAAGTACACAATGACATAAGAAGATATCAAAACCAAATCTTGCCAATGTTTTTTACAAAAAGATGCGATTATGGGAAATGAAGAATTGCTGAAGCTGAAAGCTTGGCCAGCTTCAGAACAAGCTGAACGGGTATAAAACAAGTCAGGAACCTGTCCTGAACAAGTGAATTCACCTTGGACAACCCTGCAAAGGGCACACAGTAGTCTGCACCAAGAGTTATACTGGTCTCTTCATCATGCTGCTTTTTCTCCTACTACTCAGTGGCATAATGCTGCCTGCTCGTGTATTGGGTTTGTATGGCAAGGTTTTGGTAGCTGGGGGGGCTACAGGGCTGCCTGGTAGGACTTGCAACCCCATGGGGGACCCAGGCAGGAACAGCCTGTTCCTGAAAGAGGGTACCCCATGGAGGGACCCAGGCTGGAGCAGTTTGTGAAGAACTGCAGCCCGTGGGAAGGACTCATGCTGAAGAAGTTGGAGGACTGTCTGCCATGGGAGGGACCCCAGGCTGAAGCAGGGGAAGGGTGTGAGGGGTCCTGGCCCTGAGGAGGAAGGAGCAGAGACAACATATGATGAACTGACCACAATCCCCATTCTCTGTCCCCCTACACTTCTGGAGGGGAAAAGGTAGAGAAAATTGAGAGTGAAGTTAAGCCCAGGAAGAAGGGAAGGGTGGAGGGAAGGCATTTTAAGATTATTTTTTTATTTCTCATTACTCTGTCAGCAAATTGAGTTAATTTTCCCCAAGTCAAGTCTGTTTTGCCCATGACTAATTGCTGGGTGATCTCTCCCTGCCCTTATCTCGACCCACAAGTCTTTTGATATATTTTCTCTCCCCTGTCCAGCTGAGGGAAGAGACAGAGCAGCTTTGGTGGGCACCCAGCATCCAGACAGGGTCAACCCACCAGTTAAGAAAATTAAATGTGAAGAACAGTGTTTATTATTAGTGAATGTTATTTTCCTGGAAGCAGCCACCACATTGTAAAAACACAATTAGATTTTATCTCACTGTTGCATATGTGTTTTCTGGAAGAAGAGGCAAAAGTGATGAAAGGAATGGAGATGAGAAGGGAAAGGAAAGAACAAAGTGAAGAAGAAAAGGTAAGGAAAAGGATGACCTTTCAGAAGAATCATGTGGCAGATATTTTAAGTAGAAAATACAAGGTAAGGTGATTTTGAGCTATATTAGGTAATGTGAAAGCAAATGACAGTATGAAAGTAATTTTTTAATTACTTTTAATTTAATTGGATTGCAGTATAGTACTGCAATCCACATTCTTTAAAAATGGAGTATGACAGCCAGGCGTGCCCAAAGCGCTGGACTGCCGAAGTTCAGTCCACCAAGAAATAGTTCATGGCAGAAAAATGTTACCTGACAGAACTTCCCCTTTCAACTTAGTATTTTGCAACCACCTTCATTATTTTAATATTATTCTTCAAGCATTTTAACCTTCCCTCCAATAACGTCACATTGATAGTCTTGACTGTTCCTGTGGAACTCGCAAGGCCTCAGCATGGATTACAATGGTGTTTGATATCAAGAAATTAATATACTGGAAGTTTAAGTTACCTGACTAACACAAACACACATTATTTGATTCTGCCGTGTGCTTTAATTACAAGGTCAGTCCTCTTTTCTGTTTAGGCAAATGACTTAAACATAGGAAAGAAATTGTAAAAAGAATTTCCAACATAGAGGATGACAATGACTCTTACCCATGAATCAGAAATTCACTTCCAACCTTAATCTACAGTGACTGAAAGCCACTAATCTTTAATGGGTAGCTTCATAGAAAGTTTCAGTCCACTTTCTGATAGATAAATTCCCGTTAGACACTCATATCATGGGTGATCTCACTTGCAAGACTAATACTCACAATTCATCTCAGAATTAACGAACTCCAAAAAGATTCCTAAAAGTGTACAGTCAATTCTTTTCTTCAGGCTACTTCCCTTTTGTTTTTTCTCCCTATACCCAGTTCATGTTTTTGGCTGAATCAGACCCCTCTGGTCAGCTGTGCCCATCCCCCAGGCACATGTCCCCAAGGCAGTGCTGTGCTACTACCCTGGGGCTCCTCCACAGCAATTGCCCAGGGTCAAAGGGCTTCTAGAACCAAGAGCCAAAACATGAGAAAGACTTTGCTTTCCAAGTGTACTCACAAGTCCTGGCTGCTGGAAATATTGCTCCTCCTTGCTCATCAGACAGCTCCTTTACTTTCAGCAGGGGCTGATGAGCTCCATGGCCCGGCACCAAGAACATGCGGTTGGGAACCAGTGGCAGACATGAAGAGAAGCAGGACCGCTCCGTTTTGCAGAAGTGTGCTGCTAGGCAAGCTGAAGCAATCTCACTAATTTACCCCAAGGTTGCAGGAGGAGGCAAAGTGGCTCTCCAGCAGAGCCTGGCTTAGAAACAGCTTGAACCCATCCAAATTCCTCACAGCCGTTCTGCTACAGAGGAGGCTCCTGCTCCATGGTGGAGGAGACCCTCCACTCCACATCTTAGGGCCCCTCTGCTCCTTCTCAGCCTATTACTGTGTCTCAGCAAACAGAATTTGTGGGATGAAGCCGATGCCAGAATAACCATGGAAGTGAGCTCCTCTCCGCATAGGCATGGGGAAAGCACAGTGTCTGGGGACACACAGCAATGTGAAATGCCACAACTTCTTTCAGTGTCTGTGACCATTTAGTCTGTCCTGGTTATCTGTCTTCATAAGCATTCAAACCTCTTGCTTCAATAAGAACAAAATCATAAAGTAATTAAAGAATGGAGTATCTAAGAAAGCAATGTGATCCTTATATGCTGGACTTCCTGTCTCATGGGTGGGTGGAAAATGTCCCCAGTAGCTTCATTCCCATGACATCAAGAGACCTCTTACAAGACTAACAGGCATATGAAATGGGGAAACTCACTGGGGCAATTTTCTTTTCTTCCTCTTTCATTTTCCACATGTGTGAATATAATGCCCTTAATTGATAGATTCAAGTTTAAAAAAAAGGTAGCTGACATGGAAAGAAAGACCATGTGTTTCAGTAATGGTCAAAGAGTTCATATGTCCATATCTTTTGCCCTGAGGAAGAATAAAAAAATTCAAGGAAATTTATCCCCTTTGAGATATCTGAGACATCTTTTCTTTAAAAGGAAATGTCTATCAAAAAAAGAAATTGTAAGAAACACGTAGGGAATTGATCTTGGTGATCCATCATCACAACTACACAAGAGATGCTTCCTCCAAAGCATCCCTTGACCAGCCCCTTCCCAAGCCATGAAGTGCCCCTCTAAATACCTTTAGAAGTAAAGATTACAAAACCAGTGTCTCACAGTAACACAGCAGGAAAGACCAAGGACATTATATTGAGTACAATGAGCATAATGAGTCCCTGCACTTCCAGGGAATTCCTGAGACGAAACACTGAAAAAAGGACCACATCTCTTATTGCCAGAAAAAGGCAAAAAAAACTCCCAAAGCCCTTTACTGAGTCTCACTGAAAAGCCCTCTCTGATCCTGATTCCATTAATTGGCTTAACACCAAATATGTGAACAAAATATATGCTTCACTTCGTTTCTCTAGGCTGTGCTTTACAGGGAGCAAATCAAAAGCTTAGGCAAAACCACCATCTCCTCATTCTTGCAGAGATCCTCCTCATTAACTGGCATGGTACATGGGCAGAACAAAGACTATATTCTCTCCCCAAAACAGAGGCCTTGGGGAGTGGGGTGTTGAAAGCAGGACAGACATTCTGAGGTCAGAAGTAAACTGGTTGGGGCACCCTGCGTGCGCGCTGCTGCGTGTGGCTGCCGTCACCCAGGCTGCGAGCAGCCGGAGGGTTGGCTGGAAGACCCTCCTGCGGCAGGTCAGACGTGTCCCCACGCAGCTCAGGTCCTGGATACAAAACTTGCAGCCTCAGACCTTTGAGTTACGTCTGGGTCCTGGCAGTCCTGACATTAAAGTGTGCCCATGAATATAAAGTCTTCCCATAATCTTTGATTTTGTTATTTTTCATCTGCAATGGCTTGTTTTGAAAATGCTCGAGTACTGTATAGCAGTGGCATGTGCCTACATCTCTGCTACCAGTTCACAGACAATTTATCCCTTTGGTTAAAAAAATCCAAAAAGAAAAATCCACCCTTATTCGCTTTCCAAACTGCTATGTTTCACTGTGTTAGAAGTTGTTTGATTTTTTTTTAATCACCCAAGCACCAATGGCAGTGTCTCACAAACAAACATACCACAAGCATATTACGAGCTCTACAGTCGTCTTACCATGAATCTCAACCTTTATCTGTCATCTTCTCAAACACATACCCACAAGTTTCCCTGGAGGTTTCACTGCTGCTAGAAGAGAGCAGTTTTGTGGATCCCCTGTTAAAACACTGTCAGAACACCACTGGCATACTATTCCCAACTCAGATTCTCAGTTCTGCAATATTTTCTCTGTAGTCTTTGAGAGTTAGACACAGTTTTGACAAGAGCAGTGTCATCTGAGACAAAAATAGCAGACACACGCAAACCCATATTTAGAATGGAGGAATGGTATCATCTTGAGGTGAACAAAAATTCCATTTTTTTTAATTATTATGAGAAAGGTACCCTTTTCACTGAAAGGGGCTTCTTCATTTTTGTGGAGATTTCATATACAGATAGTGAAATAAGCTTTTAGCTTCTTAGCCCTCAGAAGTCAGATTTTGTGCCATAAAATTTCCCACCTTAGAGGTGATTCTGGTGTCCTGAACCACAGTCTCCAGTCTCAATATTGCTTTCTTCATTGGTCCCACAGGGTCCAGACTTTGGCATTATGCATCCTCCCTGTTCCCAGCAACCTTCGATTAGTAGGTATAATGACCCAAAACAGCTTTAAAGTATCAGAACTGTTTAACAGAGTATTTTGTTAAAGTCTAATTTACTTCACATTGTTGGCATGACTGTCTTGAAGTGAAGTGGGTAAGGGAGGCAAGGGAGCATTGCCAATGTGTCATCTGCTCCCTTAAATATTCTCTTGCTTCTTACCATGTTTAAATCCAGCCAGGCTTACCTGTTTGCACATACTCTGGAAGTACAGCCTAAAAAAAATATAAAATCAAACTGGTATGCTTTCCAAGGGCTGAACAAAACCATGAAAGAAACAAGCCCTACTAATGGCTCTGTTTCTTAAGGATTTCTCAAAGGATTGAAGGATAGCCCATCTCCAGGCAATACCTTGCTTTCTTGTATTTTTCACAGTAGCTTTAATAATTTAGTCCAAGATTGTCTTAAGCAGAAATCAGAGTGTCATGTTCTACATTAGTACAGGTAACTCCAAATCTGCCCAACGACCAGCTGAGCTAGAAGGTTTGAAATTTTTTCTAACCTACTAAAACGTTGTTAAGGACTCAAGTCTGGAAGGATTTGTACCATGTTATATTTCATTAGGCACTCAGATACAGCAGCTGGCACAGGAGAATCTCTGCAGCTTGTACAAGCCTTGATTACAATTCAGTGTGTCAGGCAGGCATGGATGCTTGAATCTGACTTGGATTCTCTTCAGACACTGTCGTTGTTTCTGAAGCTACTACACAGCAAGAAAATCACCCACATTCTGTCAGGTAACTGCCTTTGTGCCCAACAAGAAAAAACATCACTTATACAGTAGCCACCTTTCTGAAATTAAGGCTCCAGCTCTCCTGTGTGAGAAATAAAATCTTGTTCCACCATTCCATTGCTACATTTTAAAGAGTTTTAGACTTCAAGTCAGTACATAAGAGTCAGAAAGCCCAACCTTTCCACTCTGGACCCACGTTCCAGTTTATCTTTCTTGGCTGGCTTAACATCCACCAACAATTTCTATGTTGTGCTTTGCAAAGCAGAAGATCTGCAAAACCAACATCATGTTTTTTTAGAGCATGTTGTGGAGAGCTGCCCATAGAAGTAAGGCCCAAGCAAGATGGTGTCAGAACAAGGCCCTTGTGAGCAGAAGGGTCTGTAGGGCTGGCACGATCACAGCCTCTCCAGTATGGATACAGTCATACCAGTAAGCATGCTGCACCAGTATAACTCCTTTCTGCATGGAAACACCTGAGCTATCAGCTAGCCCAGGGGTTCCCTAGATTATTTTCTTAATACATTTTGTGGCCAAGCAATTTGTTAAGAAACATTCATTTCAGCAATGTAGTCTTTTTTTTTTTTTGAGAAACACAAAGTTTCCTTTTTTTACCATATAGGTAGATTCTAAGAAATGTGGGGTAGTGTTCAAACAGAGAACTTTCTTCAGGAAAATAACCAAGATTAAGTCCAACAGGAAAACTTAGTTATACGCACAGTTGTAGACAGACCCACTTTCTCGGTGCTATCTTACTGGACATGAACAACCAGTCCACACAGCCATGTAAGAAGGACACAGGACCTAGAAACAGTATTTACAGAACAGCCCCTCTCTTTCTCCTTACTAGCTGAGAAATTAAGTGAATACTATTTGATAAGAGAGAAGTAGGGTAAAAAGTATTATGATTTTGATGATGAAAGAAAAGCTACAGTGTTACCTTGCTTTCTGATACTCTCCCTATGAGCCCAAAAAGCAAATCCTCCTTAATTTCTGCTTTTCCTTTCAAGAACCTGATTTTTTTTCCATTTTGAGAGATGGACACCACTCCGATGTTGTTAATCTTGCTGTATTAATATTAAAAAGGGAGAAGAACAGGCCAAATCACTACCTGACACATGGGATGCTGGAGCATGATAGTGTTCCAAGCTAGAAGAACATGCCACTTGAAGAAATATTTGCCCACAGATCTTCCCCTTGAAGTGACTCCATGGGCCGGACCCTCAGCCTGTCACAGATGACATTTCCAGCAACATGAAATTAGGCCATTGTATCCATTTAAACAAGTCTAAGTCAACCTCATATGGACACACAGACACAAGACAGTCCCAGCTGACAAATTCTGCTTCCAGCTCCACTGCTGTGTAATTTGAGAAAACTGTGTTGAAGTCAAGGCAGTTTACATCAGCACAGTCCAATTCTCGGCCTCTAAAAAGGCAGCTCAAGATAGAAGAGAGCAACCTCTTCTGCTTTTCTCTGGAATAGTCGCTGTTGGAAGTGACCAAAAGTCACCGTCCAGAGTCCATCACCAGCTCCCACACAAGAGGTGCCTTACAACAGCCGGGCTCGGGCTCACCCCACATACACAGTCAAATGGCCAAGGAAATACCTTCAGATCTGTAGTTCAGCCAACTGCCTGGCAGGCTGAAATAACTGGTTGCAATCTTACTCTGACATATTAAATATATATATATATATACCAGAACAACCATGATGACAGCTGGCACAAAGCATGCTTTGACTGGCATTCTTTTTACCAAGCATCTTGAATCACTCCTTTTTACCACTCCATATCCTTCAGCTTCTTAGAGGCTGGATAAGGACAGCAATTTCTCTACACATGCACAGTGGCAGATCACCTTATCCTGTCTGGGATGCCCGAGATAGTGCTTCATCGACAAAAGGCACTCAAATTTAAAAATAAAACCTTTGCTTCTGTTAACATGCCCAGATCTGGCTGCAGCTGACAGGCCATTAAAGCAGATACCTGATCGCATTTTAAGAGTTTTGATTAAAGACATCTAGGAGACATCATTAGCTTTGCTCTATGTTTGACTAGTCAAGGTGGTCAAAAGGCCACAGGTCCACAAAGCATCACTCAAGTGTTTCTGAAATCTCATCTGAAAGACACTCTGCAGCACTCAGCTGAGTGCTGGGACCCAAAAGTGTGAACCTGGGTCTCAGTCACACAGTAACACTGCAGGAAACAGCCTAGAACATCAACATGATTCTCCCTTAGGATTCCAAAGGATTACCCTTCTCTTATCTTTGACTAAATTCTGCAGTTTCTAATTACTGAAATTTTGCCTTTGAAATCCATGGGAGTTTGTAATTAAAGATTACAGAATTTGGGACCTTGTAGGAGCATTTTCAAGGAAACAGAAACTGTTTGTTCAGGAACTTCCTAACTCTAGTTATTTCTAGGCTCAAGTAACAGTCTTATGAATTTTTAAATTGGTAGAGTGACAAACTTAGTCATATATGAATATACACACTAGAAGTTGCAAAGTAAATTAGCTTGTCAAGAAACAAACATTAATTTTCTAAGCTAATTAAAGAAATAGAAGTGAAGTATAACAACTTCACACTATAAAAATGGGATGTACTCTGGGAAAACAAGGAAATTGTCTATAAAGATGTAGGAACTACTACCACTACCTCAGCCAGAGCAAGTTCAGGTGGACCTTACTGAGACTTATACAACATTTGTTAAATTCACTTTAGATAATTATCCCCCCACTTCCCTTACCTCCTAATCTATGAGCCACTTGCAAAAGCAAGGCAGCAACATACTGAAAGAAAGGTAATTCTCTCTGTACGACAAATGTGACTTTAGCTTCAGAGTTGAAAAAACAAGACAGCACTTCCTCCAAGGTTTTCTATCCCAATAAACTACAGATCTTTAGAAAAGTTCAAAGATACTTCAGCTTAGTTAATTGCTATATTTTTGTAGGTTCCTACTCCATAAGCAGTACAAAGAGAACCAAGCAGAAAGGTCTGGCCAGAAAGAGGTAGCTTTGAATATGAACCTAAGGAATTCCTCCTGTTCTTGTCGTACCAGAGAGCATCAGAGCAACAACATACGTGAGTCCAGTGCACACCCAAGGGTCCCAGCCAAGCCCCTACAACCAAAACAACCTCCTTTCACCCACCCCTCTCAAGCTCTCCTATACCCTACAAACCTGGGCACCACAGTAATTTATACCTTCCAAACAAAAGGGTGTGTTTAGGAAGTTGTTTCAACTAGGAATTAGCTGTGAGCACCTGTGTCCTGTTATCTCTGAACCTTGGAAGGAGGCTAGCAAAGCAGAGTCTTCATACAAGACAAAGTAAGGCAAGGTAGTATACAATGAGATTAAAAGAGAACGATTTTACTAAAAAAAATTCAGTTTCTAAGTCTTCACTGAAGTTGCAGTAATTAGTGGTAATTCCTTCACTGTCTCTAAAGCCAAAATCAAAAGGAATAGAAACAAAACAGAGTTCAGGCCTCTTCTATACTGGCACTGGCTGGCCTTATTGTGGGTGGAAAAGTTTGAGCCTTATGGTGATATTCTCAGTTTCATTTTCTCAACACCCCTGGAAGATTGCTGCCTTTAACATACAAAAAGGCTTCAGATATTCCTGTATTCAAAATGTGATGTGATCGTTCTTTGCAATGAGAAATTGAGACACTTTGTTTTCATACAAGCTATCAGCTCGAGCTAAACACCACAGAAAACCTCATCTTAAGATCCTAATGAGGATGTGACTTTATCTTTACTCTTAACTCAGGAGAATTAATTAATCTCTCATGACGTGCCAGGAAAGCTAAGATGTGAGATAAAGAGGTATGTGAGAAGCTCTATTATTTATTAGAATTCCAAATTTAGTTCTGCCAGGCATGACGTTAGGCATGAAGAAGGTGAGGAGGATACAGGTGGGGAGCGTTTCACGACTATGTGGCATTTGCCTGGGAAGGGTCAAATAGAGCCAGAAAGCTCTTTGTCTCTTGCTTTGGTTCTTCCACACAAGCAACACAATAGAACTACCAAAAATGTAAGAAACTTTAAGAACTTGCAATTCATAGAGATAAGTACAAGCTATGGCATAGAGACATCTTGGAAGATTTGAATCCCTGACATGCAGAGTGTCTCAGGAACTTTGAACTGTGAATTAATGGCCTGACTTAGCGTGTGCATTTCCGTTTTGGAAAATTAATCTTTGCCTATGTGCACAGCATTGGATGTGCCATCCCACACGTGTTAGAAGAGATGGTCTCTGATTAATTCCAGACCAAGCAAGGCACATCCAGGCTCACTCTAATTTCTCAGCACTGTAACTTGAACCTGGGAGGTTTCTTCCCAGTCCCAACTGACCTTGAGGCTGGCATGATGCCTCGCTTGCTTTCCTCACGTTCAGGTCTTTTCAACCTCACATTAAAAACAGCCTTCTTTTGCCTACACTAACACTTCCACTAGCATCATGTCCTGCTGACAAAGGACTTAAAAAGTACTAATGATAACAGGACACTTGTAAGTAGAAGGACTGCTGTTGTATGACAGAGGGTACTGGAAATCCCCCTTTTGGTTCCAGACCGCTGCAATCTTTGCAATAAACTGTCATCCAGGGCAGGTTGCACTGGTTCCCTGCAGTAGCTCCAGAAACCCCTTAGCAAAAGCACTGTTTTTGGGGGAGTGTGCAATGACACAACCACCTCCCACAGACTAGTCTCTGTCAAAGCAGGGACGAACAAGAGAAGTTCCTCCTTAATAGATACATGGCCCTGAATATCACTGTGGTTAGCACAAGTGATGCTAACAGCGTTACTGCCAGATTCAACTCATCTAGAAGTGCTGAGGATGGCTCAGGTGGAAAAAATGAGTACACAAAGTAGCACTTACTTATTCTTTGAATCTGGATAAATAGCCAGAATTCTCATGTTTGACTAAAAAAATGTGTAGGTAGGTCAAGATAATATGTTTCAGGAAACCCAAAGGGTGCGTTACCGCTACATGAATGCATTTGCAGGTGGAAAGAAACACCAGAGCATAGTTATTACCTGCAGAACATGCCTTGCACCTGGCTCTCTTTGGGCGCGGGGCCACGCGTAGGTCTGCAGTGTGTGTCCCTGGCACATCCGCGCCGGGTGACAGGCAGCAGCACAGTCCAGAGGGAAGAGGAGAGGCGGCATTGCAGCGTCAGTGCGGGGGAGCCCCATGTCTCCACAGTGGAGGAAGCCTGTGGCACAGAATAAACACACTTTTTCCATGCTCGGGGCATGGGATGCACCTGGTCTGATGTTTGCAGATAGCAATCCCACTGGAGCAAAAAACCCCACGAAATTGTGCACGTTACATTTGTGCTGTGCTGATATTTGGGCTTTTCAGGATTTCTTTTCTCTGAGGTTTCACAGTACCCAGCTCTTTGGAACTGCAAGATATACAACATCCCCAACAATCCTTGAGTTTTACTACAATGAAGTTCCATGGACAGAGAGGATGCTCTTTTGGGCAGCTGTCGTCATTTTGGGAGCAGCAAAAAGAGATCCAACAACTTGGCCTTTAGGACCGTTGCACATACCAGGCCTGAGTGGTGGTGGGAAACATTCTGTACATTTTGTTCCAGTTAGAAACAAATGTTGATCTGATCATATTTTGGGGACTGTTTTGTGATTCATAAATATCCATATGCTTGGAGTTCCAAGCTCCTGAATGAGTTTGTAATAATATTGTACGTTTATTTGAAAAGTCTTCCTCAAGAATGCCTGCTGAGTTTGCTTTGCTGTGTAATTCTTATGGAAAGACTTGCCAGAGGAAAATAGTGCCATTAAATATATCACGTGAAATGTCTAACTATTGGGCAGTTATGCAAATTTGATTGAATTGTTTCTGTTAGTTACAATAAACAATAGAATCACACTGAAACAATGTAATTTCAAATTGAACGTTCTGTTCTTATATTCATAAGTAGAATCACGTTGGTTATTTACGTAAGTCATTCTGCCAGAACAGAGCTAATATCACATAACTCATTATCGTGGCAGTGCAAACAGCACATCATGAGTACTCGCTGAACATTTCTAATGTAACCAAAGTCACAGAAATACGAAATTTAATGTAATTGTTCTGAAGGAAATATGCATCTGAATCTCTCCATTCCTTTGTAAATAACAGAAGTGTGAAAAGTTACCTGATTGCACTGAGATTTATTTTATTGCTTTAACAGGAATTAAGCTATGAGAGTCTGCTAATTTGTGATTAATAACAGACACACTGTTCTGACTCTTCGATAAATTTAGAATGATAATTGACGATGAACAAACCGAACACTGCAAGACGTTTTAGCGATTACATTGGCAAATCCCTTGAGATAAACATATTGAACAATTTATGTTACATAATTCTCTCCAAACCCTTAAAAAAATTTGAAATGAGAAATAGAAGCTGAAATTTAAAACAGTTTTATTCCCTAGGAACCTTGAATGATTGTTCCTCCATGACAACCACAAGTGAAAATGGAAGTTTTTAATATACTTCTCCTTTCCTAAGTATTTAATATTTAAACTCATTGCCTTTTTGCCTTTCCCATTCCTTACTTAGTCCAGAAAGATGTCAGGGAAGATAAAAATAGACCCTAAAAATGGATAAAGGTCTATTTTTATCTTCCTACTGTTATTCTCTGTTGTTCAGTGTTGAAGACCATTTTTTCTGCTTTGGCAAGATGATACTGTTTCTCATATTCATTTCCTTCAAAGATAAACTGATTTGGATTATTTTAGCAAGTTTTCTATTATTTTGAAGTAATTTTTTTTAAAAAACGTAAAACATATTGCAAATTTAGAGGTTATATATGCTCACTTAAAGAACAATGCATGAAAACCTTCGGTTAACTTACTTCAGATGCTGATGCTCAAGGACTCAGCCACTAGAGGGTAATGTAAGATAAGGAAAAAAGGAACTTAATGCCCTCCAACTTGAGCTGACTTGTTTCAGCAACTTAGAAAAATATTTTAGTGACCAAGTTTATTCAGTTATGTTCTAGGACTGCTTGGTCACAGTAAAGAGCTGTTGCTGCCTACACTAAGGTGACAAGGTGGAGCCACAGCTAAGGACAAAGACACACTTGTGCAAAGGGAGCTGTACTGGGGAGGAGGAGTATGATCTGGCAGTTTCTCTACTTTAAAAGCTACACTGGGAAAGGAAATGCTTTGTAAACTCTGAAGAATGTGGAAGCCTTGAAGCCAACTGCTGAAAGTTAATTTCAGTGTTGCTCTCAGGCAGGTGAGCCCAGATCCCCCTGAAGCTGCTATTTTTCCAAGCTGAAAGCGAAATTTGGCTTAGTGGAAATTTGGCCTTATGAATGAGAAATGAGGTTTTCTAACAGAATCACAGAAAGCAGAGTTAAAGACGACCATCATATTTGGGCCTAAATAAATGCAACCAAAAGCCCTGGGAACTTTTCAGGCTGGATGGAAGGGCCACTGAATGCTTCCCAGATACCAAAGACTAGCTCAGGGCTACAGACCACACTACGGGCTTACTTACAGAGTTTATGATCTGAAGTGCATTGTCCTCTCTACTTTCAAGTGACTTAAGAACTAAGGTTTCTGCAAGTTCCTTGGGGATAAATGCCTCTGCACTGACTCACACAGGAAATTGCTGAATGACATGCAATAGCTGTTACATTCTCAAATCTTTATGCACAAGGCCAGTGCAAAATGTTCTAGGCACCATACTATGCAAGCTGTTTGATTTTCTGGGATTTAATTTCCCAAGCTTTTCCTTCTTTCCATCTATTCAGTGCAAATGAATTTACAGATACGGCTTATGTCATTTGGGTCAGTACTGAAAGTTGTGATCTGATCAAAAACGTCTATGAATACCACCTCTGACTGACCTGTACTGGGTTCAGATCAAAGGCACTGGCAAGAAAAGAGAATGAAGTATGGTAGCAGTACTTTAAGACATTATGAAAAGAAATGCTGTGATCACAGTTACATATAAGTTACCTTTGCTTTTTTTCAGAAAGTAAGTAATTGAGATGGCATATACTGTGAACTTTGCTGTGTGTATAGGTAGGCATGGGTCTGGAATAAGCAGATCTGTAGCTCTGTTTACAAATAAAAGCTTATCATCAATTCATTTGCTTTTTGTCCCTGGGAACTATTTCTCATGCCCAAAAGAGGTCTGTGGACTATTGGGTGATGGCTTTGTGGTGAGGACAGGAAGAGGTGTGAACACAGGGAGAGGAAGAAGATATTTCATATTGCCTGTCTCTAGGACCTAACAGCTTAATTTCTGTTTGGGGAGTACACAGGCAGTGTAGTGAGAGTGGGAGAGAGAGTCTGCTCCAGATGCAGCCAAATCTGATGCTTGCTTTGAACTTTCCCTTATATTCTATTTCCATTTGTACTCTGAAATTTGGCACAGTTTTTTATTCCAGACTGGAACGCACCCACCAGATCCCACTAACGGCATCCACACCGGGAGCTGTGCATGTGCTGCCTCACCTTGTCATCCCCTGAGATCCCAGGAAAATTCCACAGTTTGGGCCTCTGGAGTCTGGTATGTGAAAGTTGTCCAAGATTTTGCAGTAAAGCTGCTATGCACAGCCAGCGTTATTTTGTCCAACAGCTCCTGACACTTTATTCCATCGATCATATGGCTCCTTCCACGGTAAAATCCTAAAGGATTTCCTGTGAGGAAATAGACATAAATTAATAATAAGCTGTTCCTCTTTTGGGAGAATTATGGGCTGACAGACCATATGAAAGAGATACTCTGAAAGTACAGAATCACACTTTGGTAAGAAATGTATGCTCAAAACATGTAGATTCTGATCTGCTACACTTGTTTAAAGAAGTTTGGTCGAGTCAAATCACTCCCAAATGTAGACTTTAGCATGTAAGACCAAGAGATGCTTCCATCATATTAATATAGAAATGTAGTCAGAGTTTCTAAGTTTAATAAGCATGCATCCTCCTATGGTAGTCACAGCTCACACACTCAGCATTGTTCCACCACATACAAACACTTCAATAAAACTAATTAAAAAAAAGAAATGAGAATTTGAAATGCACCAGAAGATCAATATCTACTGGGATGTTCAAAGGCACTTAATTGTAAAACTCCCCCTGTCCACATTTTCTGTCTCTATACCACTCTAATTACTACTGAAAATCTCTTTATAAACTGGAAAGGAAAACTTTTTTTTTATTATTCAAACTAAGAAAAATATGGTCAGCACAAGCAGCAGGATAAAGCCTTTTTAAGCATTTGATCAAGTATTATTTGGAATTATTTTATTACAGTATAGTCTGTGGTGTATATTTAGAATTATATTTTTCAATTTATCCTTTTATTTCATCCCTTTTTGGGGTCTTACAAAGTAAAAGGAGAATGTTTTTGTTTTTAACTGAGTTGTTTTGGAGGACAAATTTCTATTGTTGGGTTTTTCAGTATTGGCTGTTCATTATTACGGAGCCACACAGGATTAATGCTGCTCACTGAACCGCCAACTAAAGCTTTCAAAGTCAAGAATGACAAGTGGCATGCCTTGAATGAGGACCGCCTAGTGCATGTATTTTTATATTTATGTTTGTATTTTAATAGCCCTTAGGATTTGTGAATGTGTTCACAAAGGAAGCAGGTGTGTCCTGACTATTCAGGACATGTTTTTTATTCAGACAGTTTTTCTCCATAAATAACGGCAGAGCAGGTTTGTCCTCTTCTGGGAGTTGTGCAACCTTTTAGTATTAGATGGACAAGGAACTTTGCACCCTGCCTTTGGGAATGCAAAATCTAAAAATCCTGATAAACTAGTCAGGTACAAGGTGAGGGCTGTAAAGATCTGAAAACACTGTAGAGCCATAAGGGCAAGGGGCTGTAGTCTTTGTGAGGGGCGGAGGGGGAGAAGAAGCGAGAAGCCGACTACTGTATCAAGCTCTTGTGAACATTCATTTTGACTCACTTCAAATTCCTCACCCACAAACTTTTCAAAAGAGGCAAGACATTTCTAAATAAAAATCCTTAAAACTGAAAACCAGGCAACCAAATCCTCTCTCCCTCAGTTTTTTAAGATCAAGGAAAAAATTTCTCGTGCTTAAGGGGCATGTGAATCATGAAACTGGTGTTTCCTGTTCCAGAGAGCCATCAAACCCGGAGGCAGGCAAAGTAGTAAATCCTTCAATGCCCTATCTAACTCTCATTAAAGCCTCTCTTAGATATCATGTCTATTAAGTGGGCAGCACTGGAGCAACCCCCTGACATATCTTTTAGCAGAAGTGTAGAACCCAGTGACAGCTTTGCTTCCCAAGGAGAACCAGCATGTCTCCATCATGGTTATATGCTGCTGAAAATTATGTTGCTACAGAAAATGGGTTTCTGTAGAATATCTCAAAGATACCCTACTCCCAAACGATTACTCCTCAGAAACAATGACCTGGAGCAATAGCAAAGAAAATTGCAGCTCATCAGCTAAACTTTAATAAAATAAATGGAAACAAGCTTTGGCATATTTGTTTTTAACTAGACAACAGAGTGAAACAAAAAAGCCCTTCCTTGTCAGAAAGTCAACTCCATATTCTCTGATGTTACTTAGTGAGAAAGTAGACAGTCATTGGGTCAGTAGAGGGGAAGGGAAATTCGTTCTATATTATGGATCTATTTTGGGATAGGCTGAATATCCTGTCTCTTGCCACGTGCTACAGGGAAGCTGAGAAAAATTCATAGTTTAGACTCAAGTTAGATGGGAAGGATCTTCCCAAAATATCTGTTAAAAAAAAAGATGCATTTTATCACAGCTGCATCAAGCAGTGCAGGTCAAAAGGGTACCTTTTAAAATATTTTCTCCTGATTCCAATCTGCTTTGTCCACTAAACATCAAAGTCATTGCAGGGAAAACATCCTTAAAGGTAACAGAGTTGAAGTAGGAGTTAACTTGTCCTCAAGCAGCCAGCTAGAAAACTTCTTGCAAAAGGCTGTTGGTTGGTGTCTGTCTGGGATGATCTAGGAAATGTAATAAACATGCTCCTGATGTCATTTTCAGTGCAAGCAAGTAGCAAAATAGATGTATTAACTCTTCAAGGCCTAGCTACTTCTCTGTCATAAACACTGGAAGTAAACAATTGCCTGCTGCTGTGGACTCTAGAATCCAAATTCAGTTACACAGTCAACATAAATGTGTCCTTAAACATCCACAAGTTAATATTGCTGAGCTTAATCATAGAATAACTTAGAAAGGCTCTGCTGGGGTCATCTACTACGTTATTGAATTAGTTCGCATACCTAAATTTAAGTATATACTTAAGTACCTTGTTAAACTGAGACCCAGGCAACTACACTACTTGTCCCTTTTGATTAATTCCTAAACTGTGAGCCAGACATGCCACTGAACAGATTTTTCCCCCTTCTCTGTTCTGATTTTTTGTCTCCACTGATTCTCTTCAGCTGATTATTTCCTAATTCTGCCAAGAAAATTAACTTCTTAGATCCTCCAAAGGGTTTTGTTTTTACCAATCTAACCATCTCTGCAACTATTTTAACTCTTATCAGGATTTGGCAAGATTAATGTAATACCAAGTCCTTTCTCTTTCTAAAGCAAAATTTAAAAATAAATTGCTCTGGCTATACTATCTCTTTCC
>NW_010535527.1:75596-78454 GCF_000687285.1 Phaethon lepturus
TTTTCTTTCATCCTATTTCCAGTTTTGAATTGGCTTTTCCAAGCCTGTCATCTTGATTTTGCTAGTATCTGCAAATTGAAGAGATCATCTTCCATTTATTTCACAAATTTAGTGGAGTCCTGTTACAGCTGTACTATTTTTTTAGGGGAAATGATGATGAAAATGCAATCAAATATACAATGTGCTCTCGACAGCCAGAACTGTAGACCCGTGCAAATGCTTAAAGATTAAAAATTAAAAATTAAAAAAAGGAGCAGGATCTTTAGTCATAGGAGACCTGACATACCAAAACACTTCTACCCTACTGGTTTGGCTCCCTGGAGATGGTAATGAAATGTAATACCTATTCTGCATGGCTTTTTATAATAAAATAACAAATAAGTGGCCATTTCCCAGCTATTCACATGGGAGGGACAACACTAAATCAAACTCTAACGGACTTTTTTCCTCTCCGTGGTATGATTCAATAAATATAACATATAGCTTTTAATAACTTTTGTTTAACGTCACTAATGATACTAATCTGGGAGCTTCAACGTCACTGGTGTTTATTTGCATAACAGCCTTCCAGCTGAATTTGGCACAATTCCTATTGCTTAGACAAAAAACCAAAAAAGTCTATGCTGATCAGGGTGCACATTTTTGGGATGCCTTCAGCACAATTTTCTGCTGTACTCACCACTGTGTCAATAACACTTCATTTGTTCACAGCATAACGCTAGTCGGCATTCACTGCAGTTGTACTTTGCCAGGACTGTTAAAAAGCATGTCCTGGTGCCATACATTAGAATATCACAGCTACCACAAAATTAGTGACAAAATTAGCAACAACCTCTGGGGAATATCATTTCAGGTGACTTGCTCAGCAGCTGTGCCTTCTGTCCCTTCAGGCAGATCGCTGACTCAGTCCATGACATTCTGTGCCTCCAACAAGAGGGCAGAGTCTTGCACACAATACTGCTTTGCTATGCAGCTGGTTTATCCCACAAAGTTCACCCTGGGCAGTGGTTGAGACAGGTTCTCCATCAACATAGTATGCAATCAAGTAATTAAGGATTGTATGATAATGCATAAACATAAGATGGCTGATTTAATGTTCATCAGACAATAGTAGCTGTGGTATTGCCTTGCTTTTGACACCTTTATGAATGATTTGGTAACGTTGCTTCCAGTAGTTTCGTATAAAATAGTGGCACCCATCACAAATATTGTGATCCAGGGTTCCCGCAGACCATCTCCAGTGGCTGTCTTCCATCAAAGTTGTCTCTCTGAGCGTGCCCCATGACACCAGTTTCAGCTCAGAGATGGTTTCTGATGGATCATTGATGACTATTCCTCCATCTGTTGCACTTCCACAAATGACAGCATGACATGATGATTTACCATCCTGTATTAGGAGGTTGCAAAAGATGTGTTTTAAAAGCCACAGAAATGTTATTTATATTTATTCAGGATGATATCTTCTATATATGCTTATTACAGCTGCCAGGGGGAAGCTATTAGCTACTTTCCCAGCTCCCCTTATCGGAGAACTGGTTTGGGTCTAATTTGGATTCCAATATGTATCAGCCACAGAGGAACATCAGTTTTACGCTGTCGCTACAGTCCCTAAATGCCATCATTCCAGGACCTTTGAAGTTCATTGTGTTTTCCCTATTCCTTCCTATACCTGTCACATTCATACACTGGAGCTAATAATATCAAGTGAGCATATGGGGAGCCCCTCCTTTCTGTCAGCAACAGCAGTAATTCAGTCTCTTACCACAGCAAGCTGTTTTTGGCAGTGAAGGGTTTGTAAGCAAATGCAGTTTACAGGTTATTTCATCCCATTATGAGAAGTGAAGTTTTACTGCCTAATTTTGCCCATAAACTCACATTTTCCCCAAATAATCTCTCCTCTCCCGTGCTCTCTTTTCCCCCCTGACTTCCCTATCCCACTTCTGCCACTTAACTATGTTCATCTTCTTCTTGGGACAGGAGTAACTCCAGCTCCTCATTCTTGACTGGACAAAGCATAACAGCTTAAAGCGAGGGAAGAAAATCCCTCATGAGTCTGCAATGTCCTTTTGCTGTACCTGGAACAGCTACTCTCGAAGGCCTCTGCCTAGCAGATGGATCATCAGTCCCCTTTCTCATAGTTCCAACCTTCTTAGTTTTTTCATGGCGATTAGCAAAGCAATATCACTACCCACAGACTAAGAGAGGAAGCAGATATGTTCATTAAATGGGTACCATGTATCTATTTGCAGAATTAGGTATATTCTCCCGCCAGGTGCCCATATTGCTGATCTGACCGTTTTAATTATACGCAGTGACTACATTCAGCCTAGATTTCTGCCCGATCCCTACTATCCTTCAGCCTTTCCCTTCTTGATTGACAAGCATAGTAGTTCCCTTACTGTGCCCCAGAAGATGGCCTGGCAGTGTTCCTCAGACCTGCACAGCCTGGATAAGTATGCATCACGAATTATTCTTGTAGGCATTCATAAGCAATAATAATCTTGCCATCGAATGGTGAGTTGAAACATTGCTGTTTCGGTGCTCTGTTTGAGTCCTCTCACGCGTTACTTGTGGTGGGACTGGCCTGACATCAACTGTCACAGTAGCTCCATGGCTTTACTTTGTGGTAGTCTCTTTGAATATTTGGATTTTTAAGAAATTATATCAAACCGAAATTTCTTAACTCATTCCAGAGGCATCTGCACCTCCTAAAATTTTTTCCCACTTGTACCTTTGTTCAATCAATTTTAATAGACAAGGGGAGAGAGAAGCCTATTGTGAGTGGTGGGGCCAGTCCCCCTAGAAAGTTCAGTGGGAATCATGCAGGCATCTTGCACTTGTTTTGCTTCAATTTCCTG
>NW_010535527.1:78485-88022 GCF_000687285.1 Phaethon lepturus
CAGCCCTTCAGTTAAGGAGGAGATAATGCCACCTTATTAGGTAACACCTCTAACTATGATCAACAAAGATGTAATTGAAACACAGCATGTTCATCCAGTCAACACATGCTTCCTTTGGTCTACAACTTCCATGTACACTTCATATCCTTTAGAAAAAGCAATATACTGCTAAGTTAACAGCAATATCATCACTGCAACTGCTTTGACCAGGAGGTGTTCTTTCTTGCAGCAGATCAGCTTGCTTTTGCTTTGACATTTATTTTGTTCTAGAAGACTGTAAACCAGTGATTGTTCAATTGTGCTGGATTAGATTTGTGACATTTTTCACTGTCTTGAAAATATGCAGTTTTCTCAGTTCTCCGTTTTTCATGATGCCAATCTACGTGCCGTTTCTGCACAATTAAGTCTTTTTCAGATGTAATTCTCACTATTTTGCTGTAGGGTTGTTAAAATTTGAGGTTGGTAGCTTATTGTAATTACCAGTAATACTGTTCAGTTCTGAAGTGCCTGCTTCCTATATTGATATTTTTCCAAGCTTGCTTAGAAAAATGATCCCTGAAATTGTGAGTGGTTCTGCACTCATGGAGGGAGGGCAGAGCTGGTGTCCCCAGTGGCTGCAGCAGTCACAGGGGCTGAGGAACACTTCGGGCTCGGGGGGAGCTCTGAAGTAGCTTTTTCACCTACGGCACCCCCAGGGCTGCTCTCCCTCATCAATGGATGAGCCAACACAAACGGTGGGTGTAAGAAACAGAGAGCAAGAGACCTGCTCAGGCTCTCCAAGCTGCCTTTCAGAGGACTTTCTTCTAGCACAGCCTATGGAGGGAAACATGGAAGCTAGTCACCATAATTTAGCCATTTAAAGCATTTTACTCCCCAAAGTATCTTCCACATAAAATCAATATAGCAAAGTCCCTACTGAATGGCATAAAGTTTCCAGCTGTTTTGCTTTTTAGGATAACATTTCTGCTCAGATTTGTATTGTATTGTTGACCAAATTTAGCTTATCTCCCAGAGGGCTGCAAAAGAGAATCTGGGGGCAAGTTCTACCCCAGAGAGTGTTTGCAGAGACCACTGAAGAAAGTGCAATGCCAGGATTCCCCAAGATGGCAGTATGTGGGCTCACAGGATCTCCTCAGGAAGGTTGCTTTGAATGTACCATCCCTAAAACAAGCACAAGAAAAATCCCTATAGCAAATGACAGAATTTCTATTTACCTAAGTAGTGTGTGCAACCAAAACACAATGAAAGCCCTTCTTTAATACTGTATTCATTAAAACCCTGAACAGGCACGCTCTTGCTGAGCTGGCTCAGCCCTCAACCTTCCGATGTAAAGTATTGCAGAATGGGGAATGCACAATTTCAGCTCTCCCTTAGTCTCAGCGAGGATGAACGTCCCAATGGAAACTCTGATCTTGGTGCTGTGAATGATGCTTAGTACCACACTGAGGCAGACCAGACCACAGGCCCTGTCAGATCTGATCGCAGCCCGCCCCGAAGCCAGCTGCTGCGGCTCACACCATCACTAATACAATCAGAAGGGGAAGGAAGCCGGTATTTTTAGAATTTTGAACTGACGTATTCAATTGCCACTTGCTCAGAATAACTGGGAAGTTTTAAAGACATCGGCAAGGATTCAGCATGTGCCAGAAAACACTCACACAGTGCCCTTTTACAAAAGTTAGTCCCTCACGGGTAGTGAATGGATAGTATGGTACTTCGGAGAGTGCTTCTCTCTGGATAGCATCCATCTCTCTGGACAAGAACATACACTACTACTAAGGTATTAAGGAAGTAGTTTCTTCTAAGCTCTGAACATCCCTGTGGACAGCTGCTTAAGGTCAGTATTTCCCTAAATACCTGCTTTCCAGTTAATAAGTTTCAGTGTTCTCACCAATGTAGTTTCATCCCCACAGATCTCTGCCATGTCACATTCTGCATAGTTTAGTCCTCAGCAGGTAAAACTAAGTTGTGAGTTCCCTGCACATACTCACACTTAATAAAATTTATCACACTGCCTGCAGATGCTCTTTGCTGTATTCCTGCTCTTAAAAAATCCCCACTAGTCAGGTTTCCTGGCAAACAGACTCCGTTTATTCAAAGAAAATCATAACCTGTGGCATAGAAGTCTGGACAAATTAAATGCTCAGAAATTGCTTCAAACAGTAACCTATTTTTAGGATCACGTCACCATTTTAGAAGAAAAACAAGAGAAATGCTGATAGCACTAAAGCTGTGAACGGGTCATGAAGTCTCACCCCATCAACACGGCTTCTCTGCTAGCGCAGGGCAGGTGTAGCCACTGCTCCCCCCATGGCCTTGCCGCAGCCGGCTTCAGCAGCCCCAGATGGGGTACCCCCCAAGTCGAAAGCTGTGCAGGGGGGTCTGACGCATAAATAAGAGTGAGAAGCAGGAACTCCTTCATTAGCTCCAGCCACTTGAATCAGAGCCTGAGCTTTTACACGAAATGCTTCATTCGCTCCCTGAGGCATGCAGCCCTGGGCTGGGGGAAGCACCTCGGGGAGCAGCGGCTGTTGGAGCAGGAAAAGGAGTGTGCTGGAGATTAGGTGCTCTTCTAGGAGTCTGTTTTCACTATCACATGCCTAAGGTTGGGAGAAGAGGCTTCAGGACCTATGCGGAAAAAGGATGTCTCTAATTTGTATGAAATTTTGGCCTTTCCCTGCCACAGCCTCCTTCCCCCTTGGAATGGCAGTGAGGGGGGAATGAAGGCAGGTGGGCCTTCATGCATTAATACATCAAGGAAATGATTGACCTGGGCTAGGGCTTATTTGGGTTTGTGGGGACCAGTATTGCACCTATCTTCTCCAGACATACCACACACATTTAACAAATAGAACTTTAAGCAGCTATGAAGAAAATCGTCCAGATACTAGTACTGCCTCCATCATTAGGTCCTTCTGAGCCAACTCCATCAGGAGTGTGTTGGGACAGATAAGAACTCATTTCCATAAGTGCGATCCAGTCATATAGTATTGCTGGCAGAAAATTCAACTTAATAAGCCTGAAAATATGATTCTTTCCTCAAACAAGTTTGGGCAGAAGATGAAATTGGGGACTGTAACTGATGGCTTTGTTTACTTTAGAAGGGCAGTTTTGAGCTTGTTGCCTCTCTCTGCAACACCGGGCCTCAAAACACATCAAGGGGTTTGTTTGCAATGAGTGAGATCCCCCAGAACTTCTGCCCCAAAAGCCTCTCTCCCAGCACATAGCTGGAAGTGCTGTTTAATATCTAATCCTGCTTTCCAGTGTCAGTTAGGAATTTCTTGACCTCTGGGACAATCTTCATTAAAAGAATTAAAAATATAAGTCCTCAGCAACAAATTGAAGATCTGGGCAAATGGTCCATACTGGATTGCTATTAAGACTCTTCCACTCCGTTGTTTCTCAGTACTCCTGGAGGAGAGCCGCAATAAGACATGCTACCTCAGTTTCATGTCCCAGCATTTAACTTCCTGACTAACAGCAAGGACTGTTCCAGCTCAAATGGCTGCATCTGGCAAACTACAAACAAGCTCCTCAAACTCCACAGACGACTCTCCATCCCACAGCTTCATGAGCCAAACTGTTAACAATTCGTGTTTTATACAGTAAATTTCTAAAATGTAATGAACACTAGAGGAGAACCAGTCAGATGGGGAGAAATTTGGATCATTTGTTTTGAAAGCGTGACTTCACTAGCCATTTTTTCCCCAAAATCTTCCAAATGATCTGTTGGAACGCTGGGAGTTGGGTTAGGGTGTTAAATAATTCTCACAAGAGGAAGGATAAGCTTTGTTGGTGAATGCAGGCATGCTGGGTACAGAAAGGGAGAAATCACAACACCCTATTCATACATTTTGGGCCATGCCACCAAGCAGCAAAGGCCATCGCATTTTTGAAGAGCCAAGTATACTTCCACATTGAAGTTTGTCCCTTCATCCCCTCTCCATAAGAGGCACTGGACTTCCCCTGGACTATCAATTGCTTAAGCTGAAGAACATGTTCTTGTGGACCTGTTCTTCCTCTGAAGAGACAGGTCCTTCCTTTTGATTATGACTACAACAGCTATGTACCATTTTTACTATAGGTATGGAAACTTTAGCTGATACTCAAAAACTCTTTTTGGCTGAAGAATTTTTTAAAGCCTTTGCACCTACTTCTTCTTAGAAAGCCAGAATAACATGTGAACCTCTGGAATAATTTGTCTCCATTGGTTAAAAGTGAGTAGGGTATAAATCCTGAGCCTATTTCCCTGACTGAGGTCAGAAGAAAGGAAAAGTTTCTGCACCAAGCTCAGAATCCTTCAAGCCCATTTTCAGCACTTCATATCACAGGGATGTAACTCCATAGGATGGAAATGTTTGGCTAAGTATGTTCTGGAGAGAAACCTGTCCTTGTTTCTCAATACACAAAAGAGCTACAGCTTCAGCAGAGCCACGTCATACCTCCTCCCTACACTTCTTTCCTTTGTGCTCAGCAGAGCCCATGTTAGGAGGGACTCTTGGGGTGTGACGGAAGTTCCTTCCAGAAGTACACTTTCTGAAAGAGAAGTGATGTCCAAGAGCAGACGTACCAGAAGGATTATCCAGCAGAAGGAAGGCAAAAGAGTGTCCAAAATAATGCTACTTGCTCCATGACAGTTTCCTCTTTGAAGGAAACCCTCTTTGGTCAAATTGTGAGTGATCCATGACTTAGCCTTCTTTCCTCATGCTCCCTAGGGATGCTGTGTTCAAACCAGTTTCTGCCAAATTCTCATAGCCATCTGTTTTGTCTGTACATCTATTAGTGTATTTTTGAAGTCCCAGGAGTGGGCTGGAGTGTTACAATTTGAGTTATCTTCAGTGCTGCCACTAAGAATGCCAAAGAATCCACCTGTCTGAATTTCAGAGGGAATAAATATAAAACTCCCTTGGATGACAGTTTGTGTGTTGGCATTGCCCCATAAAGTTTTTCAGAGGTAGCTTGTCTCATTTTCCTTTACATTCTTTTCCAGAAAGGTAGAAATAAAAGCATGATGGTGTTTCTCTGTGTCCTTGTTGCTCTGCTTCACTCAAGAAAAGAGATGGGAGCAAGGATGTTTCTTCATGTGGCTCCCTGTGAAAGACAGAGCAGCCTTAAAGCTGTTCTAGTAGCACAAAGCTGGCCAAGAACAGGCAAAATATGGCCTTAGCCTTTGCACTGAAACACCCTGGGGTAGCAAAAAATGCTGCAGGGAAGATTTTCTGGCATTACTGTGATGAGCAGAAAGTTGTCTTGTTCTGGGGCATTCCCTGGGAGTAATTTCCACCAGGTTAGATGTCTTTTTCATGCAAATTAAATGGTATAAGGGAATCAGAGTTCTATAATGTTTCCTCATTATTCTTTTGATAAATGCACAAAGCTATGGAGACATCTGAAAGTGTGTGTGTTTTCTCACTTGCTAATAATGCTCAGTGATTAATTCCTCTGTCAGAAAGAAGCAATGGTATGTTTCCCTAGGAAGCATTACAAGCCCCAGATAAAGTCCTGGTTAAATAGCTCCCCATGAGTCAGGTACTCTCTTCTCTTTTCTTGAAAATAAAGAAAGAACTAGTCCAGAATTGGTAGCTAGTTCTGTAGGAAAGGGACGGACCTATAGTAGGAAAGAAGTAGTTTCCCTTATCTGAATTGAAGCAGTAATTTCAGAGGGATTAGTAAAATCCAGCAGTTGCTATCCCCACAGGACAGAACTGCTGAAATGTCTCTTGCCTGCTGGTCTCATGCCGAAGAAGAAAAATACTTTCCACGCAGTGCAGTTCAACAAAACTGACAGTGTGGAGTGAGGGAAGGCCAAAGATGAATGATAATGTCACAAGATCTAAAATCCACTTGGAGCTCTTGACCCCCCCCCCCCCCCCGGAAACACTGAAAAGCTATTTCTGCTTATTCCAGTTGATTTGATTCTCCTCTTCATCTTTTTTTCCTCAAAAGCTGCATTTTACTTTAAGGCAGAATCACAGGAACTGAAGGTGGTGATAAGCAATTCCTCTGCACTCCTTCTCCTTGGGCTCATTTCACTTGCTTATTTTTATCTCCCATAGCTTGTGTCAGCCTCAAAAGAAGCAAACGTATTGTCATTTTTTAATTTCCTCACATGTATACACAGGCATACAGACTCACATTCCTCTTCAAAAACAACAAAAAGCAGCTTGAATTTTTGTGACAGAAATTGTGATGAACTTAACATGGCAGAAACTGGCCTTCTGCTTGGATACAGCTAGGGTGGCTTGGCAGAGCCCTAACACATTGTGGGGTTCTGCTTTTGTACCATGTCCGTGGCGACCTATTTCTCATTAGGAGCAGTTATTATGTGCTGTAACATTCTCCCTAATAGTTCCCTCATTCTTCACCAGGTCTTGCAGACTATTCTACCTCATCCTATTTTATTGGAAAGTCTTTATACTGTTCCTAGTCACTTGAGAAAATAGTTGTCTCTGTATTTTGGGCATTGGAGTAAAAAGTGATCTACATTTTCCATCTCTTCATTAACCCACGCCCTCATCTTAGGGTCATACAAGGACTGCTGGCTCTGTCCTTTCTTCCTCTGCTGTTTATGGGGTAGTCTGAAATTGCTATTTCAGTGAAGGCTGCTGATACCACTTGAAAAGCATAACTAATGCATGATGCTTCCCTAGTAGCAGATCTTGAGCTGGTCTGCCACTGCCCCAGTGATACCTGTGCAGGTCTGTCCCCTTAAAGCCTTTTTACAGTCATGGTTTAGTAAGTGCAGGCTCTGTACTCAGGAAGTTTTACCCATATTTGCAAAAGGAGGATCATGAAACTGAAACCTATTTGTGTATCGTAAAGGAGAGGCACACGTGTCTTGTCATGGCCAAGAAATGGCCCAGGTAAAAGCCTGGGGTAATAAGTGGGATTTTATCTATCTTTGTGACTTTAACCTAGAAAGACTACTTCAATATTAAATCCCAGTGAAACAGTTCTAGCAGAGATATTGTTAACACATGCAAATCATTATGTCTTTTCTATGCAGCCTCATTGCCTCTTTGTTTCATTTCCTCAACATAAACTCCTTACTAACTACAGATGTCCAGAAATGTCACCATGCAAGGGAAACAAGTTTAGTCAAAGCAGCAGATACGAAGTTGTAAAAAATGCAAAGTCCTGGGATCCAGGACAGTGCTTGGCACAGCTGGAAAGAAGCACCAAGGGAAGGTAGAGATTGAAATTGAAACCGATCTGTTGAAAAACCGATCAGTTGAAAAACTGATCAGTGCCTGAAGGTGGAGAAGGAGCTGGCAGCGGTTGTCTGCGCCAGTGTGACTGATGGGAAGGGTATGCAAGGAGGATAATGATAGGAGATAGTGTCCATTGACCGTATTTGCCAGCAACAGTCATTACTGGAAGCACTCAAATCAGTTGCCATCCTTTGCAGCAGGGACGGGGCATACAGCTAGATATCTTCTCAACAGACATAGCTAGCTAGATGCAGTCATGGTTTTGAATGATGACTTTCTTCAAAGCTTCAACAATATTTTGCAGTTACATTGCTTAAGTCCATTAATAACTCTTCCTTTTTCTTAGAACCTCTCCTCTCCTGCTGTTAGCTAACATTTTGCTGAGAAGTTTCATGAAGCAAATGCCACTTTGGTCTGACAAGATGATTTATTTGCTCTATCCATTCGCAGCAAACACATGCAGTGCTTGCACCTCTACAAGAGATGCTTTTTCAAGGTATGTGTTGACTCACTAATCAACCACAGGTTACTAAATACTTCATATTCGGGGAACATTCTGCTTGGTGGAATCCGACTTCCACATAGCTTTCTTGTGTCGTCACCTCCACACATAAAGGACTGCAGTTTGGAAAAACCCAAGAACTGATTTTCTGTCAAGAAATGAGACAGAACTGTAGTTTTTCCAGGCTTACTCAGAACTAAAACATTTTTATCTACTAAATAAAATTGTGTACAAATGATGTTAGAATAATTTATGTTCATCATTAATGTGCTATAAATAAAAAGGGCTGTACCCAGGGTTCTGGCCCAAGTGACACGGCTCTGCTAGTGTTATTACAGTTCCTCCTGCCATCAGACTGGAACAGCTGGGATTGCACCAACTGGGACAGAGACCATGGTTCAGTATAAATGCAGACCTTCTATCTACCTTAGAGGTTCGACATTAGGCCTGCTTAGCAGTTTCTCTTTATTGAATCACTCCTGTGGGCTATGAGTGGGCTATATTCAGAACCACTCAGAAAATGAGGGGTAATCATCACACTCAAAGTTTTTACAAAAGAGTAAAGGAAAAAAAAGATTTTGCCTAAAGTTTTTCTCAACAAAAAGATTGATCTCTCTACAGGAACTAAAAAATAATGAAATACTTTGATCAAACCCGCAGTGTTTGTTCTTGCTGCCAGCAATGTTGCTGGGTACCTCCTCAATGTAGCACACTCCTACACAGCTGCAGAAATCATCTTGCAGAGAAGTGGATCACCTACCTTGGCTCAGCACAGCCAGCCTCAGGAAGAGGAGGGACAGCTGTATCTCAGAGTTCCTGATCACAGTCTAGCCTAACTTTCCACACCAGAAGTAACTCCACTTCAGCATGGGGAATGTCATCCTTCACCATTTTTTTTTTCCTTAAACCAGAATTAAAAGCAACAAGCAAAGAAATATGCATTTAAATAAATATATATGCACTTAAACAAGCAGGAATTAAAATTCTGCTCATGCTGCCTGAATGCTATCACTGTGACCACCATGAAAGCACTGCTCAGATCTGGTAAAACACGCTGTGGTCAGAAGCCAGTGTCAATGTTATACATGGTTTTACTCATGTGTAAAAGTTGTCTGTGCTGAAACACAAGTTGGAGCTCTGCTGTCACGGCTCTCTGCTGATCTGAAGGTTTGAGGCAGTGAATAACGTCCTGCCACTGTCACTGGCGTTACGTTGCGTGGGGAATAATCTCACACTTGATTACTCCGTCCTACATGGGTGCAGTATTGGCAAAGGCTGAAGGACGTGATTAAAAGTGCCGGCTGAGCAATCTGGTGCAGTCTGGCAAGTCCTGTATTCCTCATTCAGCAGCTAACTAAACTACCATCTTCACTGGGATCTGGCAAGACTGCCTTTTACGAGAGAAAGGGAGAAAGGTGGGGGGAGAGAGAGAGAGAGGAAGGAAGGGAGGAAGGGAGGAAGGGAGGAAGGGAGGAAGGGAGGAAGGAAGGGAGGAAGGAAGGAAGGAAGGAAGGAAGGAAGGAATTTTAAAAACAGTTTTCATTGTACCCTTAGATGCAAGCCGTATAGTTTAGAACAGAATGCTCTGCTAATGTATGTGTTTCTGTAGCTCCAAATACTGTAGTACTTCTTTCTCAATGTCAGTTAGCAAGTTAAGAGAAACCAAATGGAACTTTTCTGCTACAAATTCACCACCAAATTCTTTTCAGTGGATGCTGTACTCTTTCTGTCTGCCTAATTGTGGATATTAAATTTCCACTCTGACTGGAATTTATGCAAGTGTTCCACTACAGGATCTGAGTTTCAAAGTAGAAAGTAGGGAAA
>NW_010535527.1:88053-123368 GCF_000687285.1 Phaethon lepturus
ATCTGTATTTTTCCCACTGTGAAGTATCTTGTAACATCCAATGTTATTTTTATGGTATGGAACTTCCTAGAGTGAAAGTGGCACTTCCCCCTTTCTTTAAATTTTCTTGTTCTGTTTTCACATGTCTCATGAAATATTCACTTATTCACAAAGTGTGGAGAAGATGAAAAATGCTTTAAAAACTGAAAGATGCTAAGCATTTTGAACCTTTTCTTAAAATCTACTGAATGCTGAGGTCTCACAGTCCCACCTGAATGAATAGAAAATGAAGATGCTCTGAAATTAAGTCCCTTTATCTTCCATTTGTTTCTTCTAACTTGTCTTTCAATTCAGAAGCAAAAAAAAAGGTTGAAAACCTATAATCACCAGTGGAATGGAAATTGCCCATTTTGACCAATTGTCATCATGCTTAGCCATGTAAGTGATAATATCAAAATTCAGTGTTTAATTAAAGTCTGTGCTTAAACGCTTTGCTGGATCAAGGTGTATCTCAGGAGACTGTTTAGCCTTATGGTTAAACTAGTTGACTCAGTTGCACTCACTGAAACTCATATTCATAATCCCTCCAAAACCTGACACCATCCATTGAAACTTCAGTGTTCGGCTGCTCTTCCTTCTCATTTTACAAAGACTTCAATTTTGTGAATTAGCCTTTTGAGAATAATTGGATAATTTGTCATTTCAGGATGTTATTTTGTATGGAAAAAAAGAATATCAAAATCAGAGAATCTGACAAACTTTCAAAGAATATGTGACTCAGTGTGTGATTAAATTGGGATGTATTCCCTGATCTCTACCCACAGGACTGTCTCGAAGGGCTGCTTACTAACTGCTAGTGAGACTTTGAAATGAAGAGCACTTGAAGACTGCGTAGCATGCAGCAGTTCACACAGTGCATGTAGCTCTAGGAAATCAAATTAATGCCTGCTGGTGGGAAAGCAGGCTTTTCCCTCCACCTTTTCTCATTGTCAACTGGGAAAAGTTGACACTTTCTTAGTCCTGTATATGCTCTGAGTCATGCCTCCATAATCCAGAGTAACCGAGGTAAGAGAGGCCAACTACTCTCTACTCTCTAGTCTCACAACTGGTTGGCTGGTGCCTGAGGCTCACTGTGAAATGGTTCTATCAGAGAAGGGTCAAGAGCAAAACTTTTTATCTTATAAAATCAAGAAGTCACTTGGCCTCTATGGCAGATTCCTGTCTCATAATTTAGCGATAGTTAACTATAGCTAAAAACAACAGTCAAAAAAAGAAAGAAAAATCAATAAGTAAATGCACATGGCTTCTGTGGCAATGATGTATAGCTCTTAAACACAGATAAGAACTGCATTGCAGCTAGGAGTGTTGTAGCTTTTTTCTACAAAAATAAGAAGTGCAAAATGCTAGCTTAGGAGGAAACGCTGTATTGCTTTGCTTATGTTGCGGTATTAATCCAATCGTCTACAGCTTACTTTTCACAAAAAGTGAAATTTTTGGAGGGGTGAATGTATTAAAAGAGAGCGTTGATGGCTGACAGACCTGGGG
Organism: Phaethon lepturus; assembly: GCF_000687285.1. Taxonomy (NCBI): domain Eukaryota; kingdom Metazoa; phylum Chordata; class Aves; order Phaethontiformes; family Phaethontidae; genus Phaethon; species Phaethon lepturus. The sequence continues at coordinate 89,578 of NW_010535527.1, forward strand.
ATTTCAGTACCACCAGCATAACTACATGACAAGCTTGCAAATGTTGCCATGTTCACTTGGAGCAGTCTTGCATGTAGGCAGAGGCTCTCTTTCAGTGTCCATTCCCATTCACCTGGTAACTGTGGTTGTCCACCTCAATGCACGTAGTTCGTTTAGAATCATATAAACATGAAACAACTTAGGTTGAAGGGACTTTCATGGAGATCATATGGCTCAACCTCTGCTGAGAGCAGACCAACTTCCAAGCTAGATCAAGATGAGTAAGGATTTGTCCAGTTAAGTTTTGAATATCTTCAAGGACAGAGATTACACATTCTCTCCAGGGAACTTGTTCCAGTTGTTCCTGTTCCAACCATCCTGTAAAAAATGTTGTCCTTATATCTATCTGGACTACACCGTGCTGCAACTTGTGTCTGTTGGCTCTTGTTCTTTCACTGTGCACCTTTGAGGAGAGTCTTGCTCTGTCTTCTCTAACACACTCCCCTAGGTTAGCAGGGCTGTGGGGACAGTTGACTAAATAGTTGCTAGAATTATAAACATCTGAAGACTGAGATGAAATCATGCTCATTAGAGGCATTTTGGATTCTTGAATCTATCCTCTCAAACAGCCCAAGAGGTGGGACTTCAGTTGCAATACAAAACTTTGTGCTTTCAAGGATTTTACCAGACAGTGAAGAGTGTGCAGTGATGATTTGCCAGTAAGCTGCCTTTTGTGCCGGCATGAGGCATCTGCCTGACTGCTGTGATGGAGATCACTTCTGTGGGGACTTAGTATTTCAACAGTGTTTCTGAAAAAGGCAACCTGCCCTTCACCAGGAGTCTGTTTTCAGCATACTCGATAACAAAGAATGAATTATGAAAATAATGAGCAAGCAAATAACCTTTACAGATTTGTTTGGAGTAAAAACCAAGATATTGAGATTTAGAAGATCTGGGTCCATCCACTAGGCATTTTGGTTAACCTATGGCAAGACTCATCCTCCCATGCATGCAGTGCAACACCAACTCAGAGACATCTTTGATGTCTGCATGGCACACCATTAACGTACAGACACCAGTTTGGGTCCCAAGAACGTGTCGCCACATGATGTTACAGCTGGCATAATAATCTGAGAGCACAGCCAAATGCCCTATCTGGAGACCTGATCTGCCACAGCTCTGCCACTTCCAGTTTTGGACCTAGTTAATACTGCTGTTGACCAAATGCCAGTAAAAGACAAGTGAAGCTTTGTCATGCCAAATAAACTCACTTATTAAAGGAACCCAAAAATAAAAAAATATGACAACATGTAAAACCACAAGGGAACCTTTTCATTACAGGTGAAACATATTTTCACATATACAAAAATCAAATTAATCTCTGCTTCACCTCTTTTTTTTACTTGATTGACAGCACTCATAATTTTTGCAAAGAAAACACTTATTGTGTCTCATTTTAAAATAGATGGTAATTTCACAGATTTCTGGCTACAAATAACATTACATCTGAAGATCCTCAAAATGGCTTATGCACTAGACTGGAAATTAGAAATATCTCTGAAGTGTTTACAATATAAAGTAGGGAACACTGGATCATTAGAAACAGTGGGACTTGAGAAAATGCCAGAGGAATTCTACTCTGACTTCTCTTCACACTGTAAGATAAAGATTTATTTGGTGGTATTGCCCCTTCCATTAGGTTTGCCTGTTTGCAGGCGGCAGTTTTGTCAATGAGGGTCTTCAGAGAATACTCCAGTCACATTGCTTTAGACAGAAAAAATGTGCTTCAGTGGGAGAGAACATTGGAAAAGAACGTTGTGTCTAATGGAAAGTTATATGGGAAGTGCAAGAATATCATTGCCAGCTTCGAGAAGTCATCAGGAGATAGTGTTAATACCAAACTTCTTAATTCTTCACTAACACAGGACAACGGACGAGGTAGTGAAAAATCTGAGCATCTGAATTTAGAGATTACTGAGTACCTTACCTACAATGGCACTCCAGGAAACTGAACCAGAGGCATCTCAAAAAGAAAAAATCATTAAAGAGGAAAAACATCATTAGCTATAAGAAAAGGGTTGTAATGCTATTCAGTCTCCCAAGTCTATCATATTGGCTCCCAGCTACTTGCCCTCAGCCTGTGTCACTGACACATCCAGCAGAGGAAGGCACGTGACAATGCTGCAGCACCATGATACTCTTACAGGAGCAAAAGAACAGCTGTATCAATCCACTAGCTCTGTGTCTTACCTCAGCAATGGACAATACCAAATAACTAGAGAAGAGAATACAAGCTATCTGCAAGCTCATCTTTGCACCTTGCCATCTGCTTAGATATTGCAGATCACTCTTTGAAAGTAGGGAACTTCATCTGGAGCTGTGAGATGTTTAATCACTCCTTTTTACCGTAGGAACTGACTGTATTTGCAATGCATTGATCATTAGCCCTGTTTGAAGGTCACTCCCTGACTCCCTGCTGTGATGTACAAAACAGGGCTATTAACGACCATTCTCAATGATCTGTCTGAAATATAACATTAAGGCATCCTGACTCTTTACTCCTATGGTTGTCTTCTGCTCACTGTAATAAAAATGTGGTTAGTCAGTCCTTTTCTCTAGGGAGAAGAGATGCCAACACAGAGGAGGTGATTTATAAAAGACAAATGAGAAAGGTTGAGTAAATATCTCATTTAGGGCCTGACTGTGCTATTGTTATTCATGAAGAATAGTTGCTTACTCCCATCAGGACCTACTCTTGGATTGGCCTTGCCGTAGTTCTTGGTCTTAGCAAAGACTGCAAACAAATGCCTTAAAAAGTCATGGATTTTCGGCAACATATGTGTCAAGCAAAACAGCAAAACAACTGACCTTAGCACAATGGCCCATTCTGCAGTGAGGCAGAGAGCTTCCCTTGGCGTGGCCAGCAGCTGTTGTGCAGGGTGCAGGACAAGTCTTAGCTGTCAGTCTTACTTCAACTATCTGCTAGGCTAATAGTTAGCTGCATGGCCTGGCATCTCAAGAAGCAATACCACTAAAAAAGTCAAAAGGAAAATGAGATGAGTTGATCAACCTAACATTTTTCCTAATGCAGCCTGAGTCATTATTGAAGTTAGTAAGGCATATCTTACTGCTTTAGTCAAATGATTGCTACCATCATATATTACCTTAAAATCTATCACTATTAGAGGATGAATGCTGGAAATTCAGGCTTCTCATTATCCTCAAATGCCTCTGCATTAAGCCAAAAGAGTAACTTTTTAAATTTTTTTTTTTAATCTGAGCCATGAAACTGGGTAAGTTTATCAAAAAGCAAAAGTTGTTGCGGCAGTTCTCATAGAGCCCAGCCAGACCTCCATTCTGTGGTTTTCCTGAACGCAATGAGTCTGTGAAATACTCAGGTAAATGCAAAGCCCACTTTGCAAGATGAGGCCAGCACATCAACCCCAGTGTTAATAGAGCTCATGCACTTCTGCCAATACGGAGAGGAGTCTATGTTGAGCAAAAGACCCCGGGCATGAGGCCTGGAAAACATGTGGGTGTGTCATACCGCGTTGTATCACTGCACCGTGGGTACATGCTCATCACTGGCTCATCTCTAGTAACACTTTGCTAGTACATCCTGGTTTTGCTGTAAGACATAATATCTATAGACCATCCGACACCTTTATTGCTGTGAATTATGGCATGGAATTTGGAGTGCCCCCAGGACTTTACACCACTTCTATAGAATTCATATAAGCTCTATAAGCCTCATTTAAGGAATCCCCAGTAATCTCCTCTCATCACTGTGTTTCTTAAAACCTTAATCCAGTTTTCTTATTGAGATCATCACTATCTTTAGACCACATTCCCCATTATTTAGGACTGCACGTTTTTTTTCTAGGGATTCCTAACATCCCTTACAGGCCCAGTCAGAATTTTTACCAATAATTCACCTCCCCGCCCACCACAACACAGGCAAAAAGATTTACTATGAATGAAGTAGGCTAAGACATGAACACACATCTGCCAATGGTAGATTCTTAGTCATGGTAAATGGAAAAGCATTTAGCTATCATGATTTCTGTGGGGTAGCATAGGACACGATTCTGAATTTGGGCAACTACTTACAGCTGTTCTGTGGGGAAACTTTTGTTTATGCACAAGAAATTGTGCATTGGCATGTCCACACCCACAGTTCCTCTGTCTATGCTATGGGAATAACAGCAATGACCCTTCTAATACTGTGCTGCAGCACTAGAGCTCAAAACTACTGATTCCAAAACACTGCTAATCTACACTATGAATTTCCCAGCCTTGGTGGTTACTTAACACTATTTATGAATGTTTACGCCTGTATTTAATTTCCTGTGGTGCTTGAAGTCCTTCTCTGAGACTTGCAAAACTGGCATCATATATTTCCCAGAGAACGTTTTGTTCAGCATAAATAAAACATTATGCAGCAGCTTCAATTTCCTGATAATTAAACATAAAACTTTTCCAAAATGCTGGATCCAGGGCAGCTATAGGAACAAAATACTGTGTTGCTGAGGAGACTTCAGGGTGCAATTTGTCCACTGAGTTCAGTTAAATACCTTGATGTTCATGTGTTTCTGAAAGCTGCACATTTAAGCACAGTGTCAGGAAGCTTGGAAGGTATATAAATGAAAAGTTAGGAAGGAAAACAATCATATCAGTGGAATTTCGTATGGATGGGGGGGAAGCAGGCAATGTAAGTATTAGAAAGGAGAGACAGGAGGAAGCAGCCAAGATGTCAGAAGTGTTTTCTCTGCTTGGGTGGAGGGAAACATATTGATCCCCAAAATGTTTTGGAGAAGATTTGAGCAGGTAGGGCTCAAAAGAGACAAGGACCAAAGACTGTGTCAACAATTTGTTGAAAAGGCTTTTGATTTATCGCAGACTCAAAAAAACCCAACAAAGCAGTTTTTAATAGTGTGATTTGTTTGTTTCCTCTGCTGCTGCTGTGTTGCAACTGAAGAAGTTTTTAATCTCGTCTTCTCAGCCTCCTCAGAACCACAGCTGTGGCCTATGACAAAACCAGTCTGTTCTCATGAAAACACCTGTGACTGGAACCAGGCGTCCGTCCGACCCCAGCAGAAGCAAGGAAGGACTCACAAAGGCTGTGAGAGAAAGCCCAGGTTAATGCGTTTGCTAATTCATTCCACTTTCATTTGCTAATTAGCAAGCATGATGGAAAGAAGAAAAGCCAACACTACAGGCCATATCCTTGGCTACTGTAAACACCAATTTACACCAGCTAAGACTCTAGCCCTTTGATACTCCAAGGGAAAAGATACTTGTTTGCTCTTTGGTTTGGTATAAGTAGCAATTACGCCGTGGTTGCTGAGCTGAATTTTAGAATTATGGACCAAATTATTTGAGCAGGCACATTCTGAGTTATCCGTCATGCAAACTCCTTTGTGCAAAGCTGCAAAGTTATCACTAACTGTGCATTAAAATAATCTTTTTTCATTTTAGTCATACTGTAATGACTGCATACATATTTTCCCTCTCATGAAGCAATTCTGCGTTCCTGTAAGATGGGCTGCTCAAGAAACTAGTCACCTAAATAACACCAACCCAGGCAGGCCAAGGAGCACCATGAATCATTCTTTAAGGAGAAAAAATATGCTAATGTGCAGAATGAAAAGATAACACTGGTCACAACTAATAATCGCTGTATAAGGAAATTTTACTCCTGTTGGCATTCAGGGCTGAGGTAACCGGCTCCAAATGAACTCAGTTCTTCCAAGCAGAACATTTGCTAATTTGGATGAAATAAGCAGGATACTAGTGCTTTTCTTCCATAACTGTTCAGTGCTTCATGCAGTAGATGTGAAAACCCACTGTATGACTGAGCCGTCTGGACATGTGTTTCAAAACTATCACTTCAGAGAAACATTCATGCAGGTTTTGTTTTTCCAACTCTTTCTAGAGCTTGTCCAAACAAACTTTGTGCAAGGGAGAAGGCTGGACTGCACATCAGAGCACCCTTGTTTACTGGTAAATCCCACACAAGGACCAGTGCAGGAACGTCACTTTGAAGGATAAAAGCACTAATCTTTCTCAGTACTCCATGCCAATAAAACTAGGTATGTTACTTATTGACATGGTCACTAAGTAGACTGACTGCTTGAAATGCTTTCCTATTCTTCGGTGGAAGCTGCTTTATAAACTCAAAATATTTTTTACTTAGGTGACAAAATATGTTTTCATAATAATTAGTCCAGTAGAAATATCTTTATGCTATCGCTCAGTGAAAAATTATAAAGACCAGCAGCTTGACCTTTTCTCAAAAATTACTATGTCTAGAACAGGAAAGCATTTAAAGAGCTAGAAATTGCATGTGATGAACCACATAATTCTGAACGTTTTAATCTTGAAGAAAAAAAGCACAGGGACACATCTTGACATTGATGACATTGATGGAACTATGCTGATGATGCTATGGCAGAATGTCATTCATGGTTGCATTTTTTATCCTTTCATTCCCACTGTGCTTGTTTATTCACATAAAAATGTGGACTAGCTTAGATAAAAATGCAGCTGAAACACATTATGGAGGCAGCAGCCATTTTCTTAAATCTACCAGAAAAGCTATTCCTGAACGAGCTCTGTGGAGCTGAAAGTCCCACCTGGCACTCAAGATATGACACAAGTCATCAGAAAAGCAATTTTGTCCTTTGGCTATGGTCATAAATTGAAACACAGGGTATTGTGACTGAATGTAAGGGGCGGGAAATTATTAGAACAATAAAGCACTGGATCATATTGCCCAGAGAGGCTGTACAGTCTCTGTCCTTGGAGCCTGCTTTGTCTTGCCTGAACAAAACCCTAAGCAACCTCATCTGAAGTCAATATTGACGCCACTGTGAACAGGAGGCTGGACCTGAGACCTCATGTGGTCCCTTCCCACCACAATGATTCTCTAATGTTATTAGGCATGAACAATCTTTGCTGTTTATATTTGTGTTTAAAAATAAAGCCAGAGAAAATGGGTAACTCCTCCACTGAGAATTGAGAGTATCTTAATATATTTCTTAAAATTTGTATGCAACAGTTTCGACATTTTACCTAGATGAAAGCAAACACAGTGAGGATATCCTATCATGAACCCATGTAAGGGTTTTTTTTCCCCATAGGCTCTTGCCTTGAGGAAGGAAAAGTAACATCTGTTCTTTTGGCTCCAGTTAAGGGTTTAAGTCCTCCCAGTCTTGAGGAGTGCTTCATAAACAAAGTCTGAGATCGCTGGATGTTCCCACAAAACTGTTTGTGTAATCAGGCTGAGATGGTTGCAAAAGAAGCAGCACTGAGGCTGCCATGCGGTAGTAAGAAAACCTGCAGCAGCATGCAGTCAATCGCTTCAGAGATTTGCCTTTTAGGTAATGAGGGGTCTGAGGACATTCATGACTGCAAATCAGCCCTAGATTAATTTTTTTTCTAAAAGCAGTTTCCAAATTTCAGACACGCTGACAAATACACAAGAATTGTCACCCTCCAGTCAGCAGTTAGCTGGGTAAGCAGAGGGAATACAGACTGGTTGGCATTTGTATCTCATCCATCTTCTGAGTCTTCCAGGACCATCTTCGTTACTCTGACGAAGATGAGTGACAGCAAAGATGCATAAGCCCCTCTCCCCTGCCCTGTGCCTCTCCTCTCCCCTGTCTCCCCGTGACAGACAACACGGTGGTTAATCGTACACAGGGGCAAGAGGCCACTGTCCCATCCATCCCCTCCCCATCTCCTGGCACATGCCTGCAGACCTGCCCCAGCCTGTGGCTCGGCGCTGCATCTGCTGACCCTTTCTGGAGTGGGCCAGTGGGTTTTAAAGTGGCGGAGGCAGCTTCAACAAATTTACATGTTTCCTTCGAATATTGGACACAGAAAGTTACAGAAATGTTTCCTGGATTACCAATTCTGAAAACGGGGCTTGAAACAAAATTAAGTTAATGCTTGTTGTGCCAGAACAGTTGCATTTTCCCATCTTCTCTGGGCTCAAGCAGAGGATGTGACTACTTTTTCAGTGTGGTTTAGGAAGACAGCAGGGTAGTGCAGAAGAAACAAATGGTCTCTGGAGCTTTGGAGGCTTTGCCTTCACTCAGGAGGCAGCCTGAGTCCCATCCACAAGCAACTTGGGAGAAAAATACTCAAAACTCTCTTTAGCAAAGTTTCCTGGGTTTCAGTGAATGATCATTTAATGTCTTTAGGTTCCTGACAGCACCACTGTTTCTTTCTGTGCAGTTAAGCACTTCAGATCTCAGTGCATCTGGCAGAGAGTTTCTGAAGAGTCCAGGGTCAATGGCTCAGGACCAGCCACCCCAGGCCTTGGGACACTATTTCTGTTCCCTGCAATTTTAGATGTTGTGAGCATGTTTACAGGAACAAAACCGCATTTGACCACAGAGGCACTATCCACAAGATGGTACCAAATTTCCCTGCTTTGTTTTATGACCACAAGGAGTTGTCCCATGAAATGACTGTAAAACCAGCAGGCACCCACCTCCCAGGTAGGTTCAATTGCCACCACCCTCTTCTTCCATTTTCAGCTGCCTTATCCTGCCACGCTGTCATTGTCATCAGACACCTCTCTCACGTCACAGTCCGCAATGTGCCCTTTCTTTTAATGCTATTTCTATCACTAATTGTAATTTTATAATTTTGTAATCTGTATTTTAATAGCTGAGGATTCTTTGGAAACTCAGGGTTAGGAGGACTGTTAATGACAGGGTAGAGAAAACCCTGCTTCCATCTATGCTTTCATTTCCCATTGACTCCAATGGGGCCAGGATGCCACCTTTGATGTCTGAGAATTAAGGTCCTACCAGACATTTTAAGATCTGGGTTGCTGATCCTAAGTGCAGTAGATACATTGGTCTACAAAAGAGATGCTGTTTGGCCTGAAAATTCATGAAAGGCGGTCACACTTGGAAATTTCTTCCTCATAAAAAGAATATGATTTTTTCTTCTAGCCCTAGCCAGATGAGTCTCATGATTTCTAATCAATCTGGTACACAGTCTGTTTAACCAGTTGTTTCGGGATGGCTCATTCTGTGTGTGCACAGCTGCTCTGGAGCCATCACAGTGCTGTTTTTCTTTCCTCAACTACCAAGCAGAAGCCACAGTCAGGGTTTCCCAAATGACAGTGTCTGGAGAGCCTGCGTGAAGTTTCTCATATGTGAAATTAAAGCCAGTGGTGTTTTTCTCATCAGGAAGCTATCTGGTGTGCATCATGAATGTCAGGTAGGTGCAACCCTGATCAGTTATCAGGAGACAGGATTGAGACTGGAAATTAAAAATCTATCTTTCTTTGCTTCAAGGCTGGCGAGGACAAAACCTTAAAGGATGAAGAGAGTAATCAATCCTGGGAATGTGCTGTGTGGAGTTTGGAGAAGTGAGAGTAATTACGCTCTCTAATCTCTCCCTGAAGCCCTTAGCAGCGTGTGGCCAGATATTAAATGAGTAATTCAGGAAGGGAGAATATAAAGTAACCATATACACAAATACTAGGTTTAGTGAGTTTTCTTCTTTTAAAGTTTCTTATTTCTCAGCATGTGGAGCCAGCTACATACCTTCCAACCAGCATCACCTAAGGCCTTGTTTTGTCTTATGCTGAAATCCCCAAAAGGGATTTTCAGTACCAGTTTTCGCCTTCGGTGCCTGCCTGTAAGGCTCGCAACTGCAGCTGCCACTGCTGCTGTCCTGCAGAGCTGGTGGACCCTCATTTGAGCCTGCTGGGGTGGACTGCAGTGGGTGAAGCTGGGGCTCACAGGGGGTCCTGAGTGCCGGCGCTGCCGGTACTGGAGCCTCGGTGTTTGCATCGGCTCCCAGCTGGCGATGGCGAGGCCACGAGCCTGGGTGCACCGAGCACACCACACAGCGCCTGAGAAATGGGACGGACGTCTTCACTTGTATTTCTAATCCAGACAGAGAGCCCAAATATGCCTTTTACAGACTGAGTTACATTCCCAGCAGCACTGACCTCAGTGTTTACATTTTTTAACAAAATTCTAAATCTCTTTCATTGTCTCCTGAGAGGCAGAAAAAAGCATCTGTGATTATTGCACACATATTTTAAAAGACGACCGCTACCATTCACACAGACCAGGGGCTTTCCCATGCATGCTGCTACAAGCATTTTCCCCCCAGCCCACACATATTTTGGGGCAGCAGAGAAGGAAGAACCCTGTCTTTCCTTGAGCACATTTCACAGTTCCTCTTGCTGTTGTGTTTTCCTGCTCCTCTGAAAAGGGAACATGTTTTCCTTTTCACATAGCTTACCCTTCAGTAGTCAAAAAGTCTCACTAGCTCTGATCCTCCCATGTTTCCATTTCTTCGTCTGTGGAATTACCCATGTCTGAAACACAAGGGAAACTCTTGGGGTGTTCTATGGCATAGGTATGATACAAAAAACAACTCATAATCACGATAAATAATACGATGATATGATGTTATCCATCAAGATATGAAAGATAAACGTTTAAATACTAATAAGATAAAATGAATTATTCAAAAGAAAGCACAGCTGGCTTGGGGAAAGCTGAGAGATCTCTGATGAACCCTCACTATCTACTAACTAGCTCCAGTTAAACCCGTGAATTTCTCAGTGAAAATTGTTCATCAGGAAAGACAAATTTTTCAACGCCAAAACATTATACAAAAAAAGAGAAAATTGAGACTAATTTTTTTATTTAAAAAAAAAATCTAAAAATGTTAGAAGTTTTTACCTGAAAAAACTGTACTTGCAAAAAACTCCTATATCTAGGCTAGTAGTAATAGTGAAAATATTAAAAATTAAGAAGAGAGGCATTGGAAGATAAAAGCTTTCTAACAATCCAAAAGAAAAGAATAGTTTCATTTTTATTTGGGCATTGTATTTTTTTTCCCACACTTCATTCCAATTTCAGCTAAGACAAATTTTGGAAAGGGAGACAAATTCAGTGGAGTATTATTAACCGCTTTTTTTTTAAACCAGAAATTATTAAATTGAGTTAATGATTCTCCTGCTGTTCTAATTTTAAATATTTCCTTTACATCACTGAAAAGAATTCAAAACTTGCATTTACTAAATCCAGTATGTGAAAGGTCCTTTGGGCTGGTAATAAGACTTTCGAAGTTGCAGAAATCAGCCTGTGCAAAGACATACACTGGGTCCATTAATGTGGAGTGTACCTTCAAAAGGGAAGGCTGACTTACTGGAAAGTAATTCCTTCCCTTGCTCAGATGAGGCTTTGATCTTTTTTAATCCAATCATGAACCTTATAAAGCCATTTGTTGTAATTACAATCCTTGAATAGTACACTGACTTTTCATATTTTAAAGACATAGCCCTAAAAATAACTTAATTTTTGGAACTAGACTTAGCATTTGCAGTGCTGTGGCACTATCAATGTGTTTTGTCACTTCTTAGTTCAAAAAGTTTTCAAGATCAAGGTGGCTTCACTGACTATGATAAGAAAAGGGCTGTTTATTTTTCCTCTCCATAACTATTGCTGTGTACTACTCCATAACTTTCTTCTCTATCAACCAAAACCAACATGATCATTGTTTCCTGTCTTCAAAGATAGCCTACACTAGCAATTTAGGATAAGCATTAAGTGAAGGTTTTGAGAGCAGCTATTTTAGAAGAAAAAGAATGCATGGAAAAAAACACTTTAAAAGCTCAAAGGCAACAGGATTCTTTTCTAATTTGGGAAGTTATTAGATATGTCCTCGCTATTGTTCGTGGTAGAAGCTCTGCTTGTTCAAAGAGCTCTCAGATGAGCTTAAGGGACATCAGGAGGGATGCCACTCTAGTGCTGCCAGCTTCACTGCAAGGGAAGTCTCCTTTGCCAGCGAAGTTCTGGTCATGGCGGAGTCAAGCTCTTCCAAAGCTCCTTCTCCCAACTTATTTACCACACAGCCCAGCTGTGACCTGGGTTGTAAAGACCGAGGTCAAGGCAGTGTCAGCCAGTATAGCCGTTATACCCACTAATTGTATATATTTTCCACCATACCCTGCAATACCCTCTTCCAAGTGAACATCCCTACCATTGGGTCATCTTCCTCCCTCCAGTCGAGCATGCTCCACCTTCCAGCATTCCTACTGAATTTCCAATTCTCCCTGCTATATTGATGGTTGAAATGAAAATGGACAATGGGCTAGTACAGAAAGACAAGACTTTGTTTGAAATTCTGATTAATTTCACTCTTTGGAGTGTGGCTTAGTTTTTGGAAACTGAAAAAACATTATTTCAAAAGCCCAGATCACTTGTAAAATGGTATCAATTTAAATATTCATTAACAACTTGCAAGCTATGCAGATCCTGTTTGAACAGATATGATGACTAAATGAGGTTTCAAGTACTTTCAGTAAAACTCTGTAGGGTTTCAAAAAGGCTGTAAATAACATTAATTGTAAATACTTTACAGTAATGGCAATGAAGAAGTAATAAATTTAGTGTTGAACAAAAAAGTACATTTCTGGAAGGATCCATACAGCCAATTTTTGTAGTGGCAAGCATTTATACAGCTGATGAAATGAAGTAGTTATATACAGGGAAAATGAGGAGATACTGTTTCATGCCTCATGTAACCCTGAGTTTGCTAATGCAAAGCCAAGAGATATTTTGGCAAAAGCCTGTGTATTTGTGTAGAAGAAGTTTTCTATCAAATTCTCAAGGACTTTTTGCCTAGAGCTGATAATAGTTGCATTTACGGCTATTACTGTCAAGACAGCTGCTTTCAAATCAAATTCATTTGAACACGAGGAAAAGGAACTGAGCTGAGTCCAGATGAAAGACAGGCTGTTTTCAGCAACAAGGTACAGCCGGTATCTGCGTTGTAGACTGATATTCTGACAGGATAGGAAGTCTGCATGGACCTAATAGAGAGAAATGAATGCTGAATGGAGATTTATTTCTCTCAGGCGCTTCCAATAGGAAAAGCTTCACATCACTTGCCACACATTGTACGTGTCGGAGCTATTGGTGACCTCCAGCTGTAGTTAGTCAGGGAGGGCCAAATACCTTATGCTGCTGCTGGATCTCTGCCATCGCACACAGCCCATCTTTTCTCACCCACTCCCCAGGAAACCTACTAAACGTCCTCAGCTTGATTTTTCTTTTCCTCTTTATAGCACTCTTTGCTGAGGGCTAGACAACCCCGTTAAATATTTGACATAAGTACAACCGGGAGAAAACAACTACTCTATTTCCAAAAGCAATAAAAGGACACATGCAGGGATGCGAGGATAGGGAAGAAAGGGGGGACATTTAAACCACCAGACTCAGAGAACTGCTCCATCCAAGCCCCAAACACTCTTTGTACCAGGCTTCTCCAACACCCTGGACACTTGCAGAATAAGCAGAGGGAACAGCTCAATGATTTTTGTTGTGGCCCCGAAGCAGAGTTCCTGCCTGAAGGGGCTGGGGCAGGATACGTCCTCTCCACGCTGCATCCAGTCTTGCCAGCTGCCTGGCCCAGGCCTCAGGCTACCACCCCTCTGCCGGAGGCCCCCGCCAGAAATCACACTGCTGCTTCTGGAAAGGGTTTAACAAGACAGACATAGGCCACCCTAATCAAAAAGCCACCTGAGTGTGACCCTGTGATCAGAAAAAGAGGATGTGAAAGAGAAAAAGAGGATGTGAAAGAGAAAAAGAGCACAAGCAAAACCTCAGTGTCAGGTTTTTCTCCTGCATCAGAAACAGGGGACAACAGAAATAAGGCATCTAAAGTACTTTCCAGTGGCATAGGTAGCTTAAAAAACCTTCCTGAAAAAGGAGAATCATGACACCTATTGTCCCTGTGGTCCAAAAACTTACGGTGTTGTTGAAAAGCTTCCTTTTACTTGGTCTCTTTGAGTGCCCTGCTGTTCCGTAGTGATGCCCATGTCATTAAGAAAAGATTCAAACACATCTGGAACAGTCTCTTTTTCTCCAGACTAACTAGATTTATTTGCTGTCTTGTAAAACAGCCTGTGATAATGAGACTTGAACCGCAGCTTTATCAGAATGACAATTTATGACTTTTCCAGATGTGTTTTGATATCCTCATATGAACTCTACCTAAGCCTTGGTGTTACAGGATTAAGCCATTTCTTTTATAAGAAATTATCTGCTTGCCTTCAGCTTAGTCTATATGCTGACTCTGTTGCCAAGAGTCAAGCTAGGCACAGCTGAGTAACGCCTCTATAGAAGTAGTAATTATAATTTGCATCATTAAGTATTTGTTACAACTGTGTCTGAGTCTCACCTAAGAGTTCAGTCATAAACCGCAGCCAAAATATCCCCTGTATTTGCAGTGAAACATCCCTGGTCCCCAACAGTTTTTCTGTTACCAGCGTGGAAACAATTACTATTGAATTAACTGGCATCGATAGTGTGGAATAAAGGCTGACCTGATTGTTCAGCGTGGAAAGCCAAAATTTCATTTCCTATGTTTATTTTCACCAGGCTTTTTCCTTTTCCTTTATATGAACGAAATAACAATCAACAATTCAGCGACATTTTATAGTCCTCTGCTTTCATTCTACCTCCAGTGTTAGACAGCTCTGAAGGCTGTGATTTTATACAAATAGTCATCTTAAAGCAAACAAAATTGTGAATTGAAAGCACATGTAAGATTCAGAAAAAAAGTTGCCTTGGAAAAAAGCAGTAGACTAAACTGATTCTATGTAAAATTAAAACAGCCGTCCCCCATGACTACAGCAAAAAGAAAATGCCATGCTTGAAAAACAAGTTACAGAAAGATGGAAAAACATGTCACCAATATATATTATCCCTAAACACTGATAATTCAGATGGAGACAGCAGCCTGCCTGTATGAGTCAGAAATGTCTTACCTGAATACATCTAAAATAGGGAAAAAAACACTTAAATACAAATAACAGGGAACTTAAGAGATGGAGCAAACTCATCTGATCACATGCAAACTTTGGGGATATTTAAACCAGTTACAAATCTCTGGACTGAGTCCAGCTTCATAGTTAAGTCATAAGTCTTCATGGGACCAGAGAAGAAAATTAAGACATTCTGAAATTTTGTGACAGAAAATAAAGCAAAAATGTAACCGATTCGAAGGAAAGTTCAAAAACCTAAATCTAAACCGGCATCCAGACAAGAAAATTATTATAGGTTAGCAGATAACCAGTAATGATTGGGATTATAGAAATGCCATTTTTTAATGGATCTGCAGGCACAATCCTTTACCCTGCAAAACCCCTGCAACTGAAAAACATTTCTGGTTTACACACTTCAAGCATAAAAATAGTTTTAGTTTGAACAACCTCAGTGAAGGTTCTTGCACCATCTTTGCACAGAAGAAAGCATCAAGCATCCCAGTGACGCTTCCTACCATATACGACAGAGGAATAGCCCAAACCTCAGAGAAAAAAACAAAAGACTCCCTTTTGGAATGTTTTCGTATCAAATTGTTGCACTCTGACAAGAAAGAGAGACCTAGTTACCTTTTTCAAAGTTGCATACCCAGATTAGCACAGAGACGACTGTCAGTAGCTGCGCCAGTCTAGATTTCCGTGGTTGTGTGCAGTGCATAGAAACAACCATCGCTGTGGCGATGGGTCCCGACGATGGTGCGTGAGACAGTGCTGTCCCTCAGTGCACATGAGTGTAAACAGGCACCGCTGACACAAGAGAATGACAGCCCTGGCACAGGGCAGGTTAAAGTGATACCACAAGGCTATGACAGGGAGTTGATTTAACGTGGTTGGATTTCCTATGTGCAGGTTCTCAGGTTTTACTTAGAGTTCATTCTACACATTGTTTCATCATTACCATCGGTTCAAATTGCTGCAAAATACTCTTATGTGTCGGTGCAGCCAGGCAAATTAGCGAATATTGGATTGGCAGCAAACATTTCATTATTACCATCACCTGTAGTAAACTGCAGTCATCCTACATACCAGAAAAGAAGACATGTAATAAAAATTAGGTAGGATGCATCAAATATACTGCAGAAATATTACTCCCAAATACTGATGAGTTTCTTGTGTGGGTTTGTGTTTGCTATCCAAAGATTTAATGAAATATGACAGCACCTTCCTAATGAGGGATCAGCAAACTCACAGCATTTATCTAAACGGCAGTGATATTTTTATATTTTTGAACTTTATCTTTAGTATCTTCAGTATTTTGGTAGGGTAAACCTATGCATCAGAAATGCAGAGGGAGGGGGGAAAAAAATGGCTTTGCTCATCTACTTCTGTGCAAAATACCATAGCCCAGGCATTAACAAGCAGTAGAAACACGACTAGTGTTCTTTGGCTTTGAGAAGGTGTTTGCTGCCACATGAATCTCACATTTGGCTGCTGAGAGATTGCAGAAAAATTTGTATCCCAAGTACCCGGCCTTCAGGAAACATAAGGGGAGGTGTTTCCCATGCCAGCATAGCTGCATCATCTTTTTTTTCTTGCTGTCTGCACATTACTCCGAGCCTGTAGCCTTGAGGGGAAAGCAGGGAGCAGCAATGTAAGACAGAGCACTAGCCTTCATGATGAAATCCTGCAGAAAACCCGCAATGGAAAAATCACTTCCTACCTCTCCTACCACTCCTACCAGATCCTCTTCTGCTGCCTCTTCCTCCAGCAAGCACTGAGCACTGGCAGTGGAAGGAAGCACTTTTTCATGTCCTGTTCCCATTTCACCTGTCTCAGAGATAGGTTTGAAAACTCCAGGTGGATAATCGCATTTTGGTTTCTATCTCTCAGAAAGTTAATATTAACCAAAGGAAGTAAGCGTTTTTAAATATTGACTCCACTGTTTCACTGTCACGAAGGAATCTCTGGGATATTCTTAAGGGAAATAAAGGAGAACAAATTTTTGGGTTTGAATTTAATCAAAGAACATCGTGCAGCGCAGTGGCAGGAGAACAGGTCACCAGTAGGCAGCCTCCCAGCTGCGTTACCGCAAACCTTCAACTGTTGAGACAACAGAAGCACAGACGCTTCACTGCCTGAAACGGAGATTTGGGAAAGCTCGTAGGAAACTCAGCCTCCGGTGGTAGCAAAATATTTCAATGATGGCAAATTCCTGACTTAGAGGAAAATACGCCAGAATCCGTGGTAGGCACCAACAACTGCAGCAGATGATCTTAATCCTTGGGAGACAAGATATTTCAGTTCAAAGGCCTCTACTCCAGTGGATGTTGCTGTTTTGCTGGAAAGGGCCATGGATATCCTCCATGAAACATCCCTGTGCCCATGCATTATGCCAAGCTGGTTTGCATAATGCGAGAAGAGATAAAAACCTTTTTGCCTAAATCTCAAACCTGCTGAGAATTCGCTTTATTGTATTTTTTTCAAAGCAAAACTAAAATTTCTTCATTTCAGATGGATCTGGAAGAGGAACTTACCAGAATCCTATAAAAAAAAGGTTGTTTTTATCATATTTTCACCAAGACTAACTCAGGCTGTATCAGCAATCACAAAGGAGGACAAGTCTCAAAGAAATTTATGGCAGTGGATCGAAGCTGGCCCTGTGACCTCCTCCAGAGAGCTGGAAGTGAGAGAGAATTATATCAGGTCATCAGTTGCTTTGTCCTCTGATCCTACTACTGAGGAAAAAAACAATACTGCTAGTGAGTTGTGTCCATAACCCTCCAGTTTGGCTGTCAAAGAGGGAAACAGTTATCTTAAAAGTTGCAGAAGTAGGTCAGAATAAGATACTTCGGTGGTTATTTGCTTTGGAGTTATTCACACACTTGAATTTTTAAATGCTGCTGCAACAGGAAATATTGAATTTCCCCACTGCTGATGTCAAAACAGATTTTTGAAGAAGACAATGATATTCAGTAAATGCAGAAGATTGGAATTACTCAGGATAATAACAAAAGCACAGACTAAAACTACTTGGCCTTGAGAAACTGCTCAAACTTATCCCAGCATATCCTCCTGGGTTTCATCCCTTGCATCTTTCTGGTCCTTTTATATGTGGCTTTCTGTCCGCTACATCCCTGGGCTTCATTCATGCTTTAGTGCAATGACACTGGTGGAAAACTGAATCTTTCCTGTGAGCCGTCTCCTTTCTCCAAAAGTTCTCCCCAAAAGTAGAACTACTGAGCCAGCCCTTGCTTACTTATGAAGTTCTGCAATTGCTACTTATAATTTCTTCCTGGGGTCTATCTATGTATGTCTGTAACAGGCATTCAGCCCAAAAGGTATGGAACTGGACTTTCTTTTTCTATATGCTGACTCTTGTTTTATTGGGTTGGGTCTTTTTATGCCAAAATAATTTATTCACACGAACACAACCTGTCACACAAGGAGGTACCCTGAAAACAGCTCAGCTATGAATGTGATGAAACTTTTTGCACAGTGAATGTTGCTGAATAAATTTGGTGAACTATCTTATAACTACTGAGTTATCTGATTTCTTATGATCCTTACTATGATGTATATTGATAGCAGGAATTTTACACATTGTGACTTATAAAAAAAGCCAGATGAAATATCGCAGCTGTGATTTGCCTCTTCATATGTAACTTCTCACCAAGAACATGTCAGCGTGTTTGATCACAAACTAAGTGTGAACCACTCAGCACGACCACAATTCTAGCTATGCAGACCTTGAAAGATGCCATGAGTCTTTCACAACGCTCCAGAGTGAGAAGAAGCTTTGGCTCCTCCTGCTTGGATAAGAAGTGGAAGTCTAAGAGTGACATGGCAGCTGTCACAAACTCTGGGACCTAGAGTGTATTTATAAACTGGCTATTCTGCCTTGTTCCTAACCCTAGCCAAAAGTCCTAAGAGGAAAACAGCCCCATGACCTTTGGGAATCCAATCTATTCTGAGCCGGAGTTCTGGGTGGTTACAGATAAAGAAATAATTTTTTAGAAAAATTATCAAATTTGTTCTCAGTCAGATGGACAATCTCTGTCCTGAGATTCATCAGTTAACTGCCGCCTTTCATGTTATATCAGTTCACAGTGGCTGGCTGCTAACAGAAGAAATATTTTTCTGAAGTGCCCACCCAGACTATAAATCTTGATCCACTTTCACAGATAAATCCCTGCCTTTTCCACCAGAGAGGCTAGGGGAGCCTGGTGAGAAGTGGCAACCTCAGCTCAATGAGTTTCCATTCAAAACATACTATCACTCTCCCTGTTAATGCTCTCATCGGAGACTGATCCACTCTTTTGTCCCTAGAGGTCACTGCAAAGCAGAATTAAAGTCCAGTCGTGCTAAGGCGGTGTGGGGAGCTGAGTCGTGCCCTTGGCTTTGTCTTCATCCCTGTTCTTCCATTTACCTCCTTTCTCTACTGATACTGTGCTGCTAATGCTCACAAATGGTCAGTTTTTATTTTACCCAGCGGAACTCTCTTTTGTGCTGTGTTTATCACAAGTAACATGAATTTTAAAAATATATATGTGCAGCCATATGCTTATAAAAAGCATGCGTTCTTCCACGCCCCTTCCATGCCTATCATAAGGTAGCTACATGAGTCATATTTTGTTCAGAAGGGGCTAAGTTTTGTTCCTTGAGTGAGCTGCTCTAAGTTAGCGTCACTGTGGGGCTGGGATGCCTTAGGTCACAGCACAGGAGTAGAAAAATTACATAGGTCAGTCAGGAAATTATTAAATAATTTTAGTTTATTTTAGGCTATTTGTATGAATGAAACCATCTGCAGGAGAATCATACTTACAAACCACAGACATATCAGCAGAGAGTTGTATTCAGCCCCACACTTCCAACAAGCCCTTGCTGGATGACAGTTTTAGTAGATCTTTAAAGCCTAATAAATACTAACCATTTAACTCCAAACATTTAGAATTCTTCCAGGAATTAGTGACAGCTTAAGGCATGATAGTGAAGCTGCCTATAAGCTGATCTTTTCTAAGACAGCAGCTCTGTATTAACACAGACAATTATCCTCATCTGACTCCCATTTCAACTTTTTTTACCTGCTTTTGCTACTCTTATCTTTTTTTGGCCTGAAGTCTGTGGCAGCTGGTTCTTATGACTACAGGGTGGTGACATCACATCCCATCTTTGACACGAGCTACCCACAGAGCAGCTAAACCAAAGCGGCCAGAGTCTCTGCTTAGTCCATTGGCCATGGATATAACTCTGCTAGGCTTCCAGCTAAAGCATGTAGGACATCGGCCTGGAGATGCAAAAAGCAATCAAAAGACAAGAACTTCTGACAGAGTTTGAGAAGGACCCAAGTTCTCAGTGAAATTGCTAATTTACATTTTAAATATTTACTCAACAGAACCCGTTTTCTAATGCTGCTTTCCTCAGGAAAGTAAGTATTTCCCTCTGTATTGCTAGAAGATGTTTACTTCTGTCCACCTATGGCACCAACCAAGCAAATTCAGTTGCTGCAATTGTATATGTTCCACACAGAATACAGACAACACTTCATCAAATTGGGTGGCTTTTTATCGTAAGCTGTGAGATAACGCAGCCATGAGGGCTTATATCCACATTACTTTTGACCAAAGGAAGTAGTCTGCTGCTTTTGTTAGCTGCGCTGGATTTTACTGAGGCATGGAAACATCAGTGAAAAAAAAAAAAAAAAAAGACAAAAAGAAAAAAAAAACAAAACACCACACCAAAAAAACAGAAGAAAGAAACAGGAGTGTCAGACATTAGGAGATAAAGAAGGATTGAGCATCAGATCCAGGAGTCTTTTGTGGCACCAGAAGCCAGAATATGAGCAATAGAAAGGAGGAAAACCATGAAATACTTTCTGTATGCAACAGCAGCCTGCACCAGAAAAGACGCCTGAGGAAAGGGAGTGCCAGCAGCACTTGATAAACACCACCCTGATTCAGAATTGGCTAAGTAATGACTGAGAAATGAGTCAGATGTACTTTTTCCCGCATTTCTCCTCTGCCTTTTTTTAGTTGTAGGAGATTATTAAATCAGGTAACATTGTGAAATCTTTACAGTCCCTCTTATCCCTGCCTACCCTGCTATATGCCCTACTAATGAAAAAGGCGAGATTTGTTTTCAGTTCATACACATGAGTATCAAAATACCATGGAGAACTTTTGAAAGGTTACTCACTGCGGTGTCTGCCCTTTAGGGATGGGGCCAACTTACTGGATTGTTACAGTTTTTAATTACTAAATAATGAATATAACTTCCAGATAATTTGTTCCACTCAGGTGTGGTTCAAGAAACACACAATTACTACCACACTTAAACAACCCAGTAAGAGAGAAGGCTAGTGGTTACAATGTGAGCCTTAATCTCTAATTAGAGACATAATTGCTTCCTGTGAAAGACTCCTCTCTGACCTTCAGCAAGCAACTTTCAATTTGTTTGTTCCCATTCGTAAGGAGAACACAATAGCACTTCCCTACCTCAGAGGGGTGCTGTAAGTACCCAAACATTAAATATTTGACCCACACTGTAGTGAGGTGGTGTACGTCTTCTCCCAAGTAACAAGCAATAGGACAAGAGGAAATGGCCTCAAGTTGTGCCAGGGGAGGTCGAGATTGGATATTAGGCAACATTTCTTCACCGAAAGGGCTGTCAAGCATTGGAACAGGCTGCCCAGGGAAGTGGTGGAGTCACTATCACTGGAGGTATTTAAAAGATGTGCAGATGCGGCACTTAGGGACATGGTTTAGTGGTGGACTTGGCAGTACTAGGTTAACCGTTGGACATGATGACCTTAAAGGTCTTTTCCAACCTAAATTATTCTATGATTCTATGATTCTATATTCAAGTGAATACCATCCACTTTATATTCCCATCACTTACAAATATTGTAACTGCTATAAATTATAAAGTTATAAATTCTTTCTGCAGAGAGAATTAGGCAATTTTCTGTCAGTTATGTAGATTTAGTTTACTGTTTTCTGCTCTTCTATTATTGTCCTTTTTGTAGAAGACCACACTGAAAAGAAAAAAATATATTTGTAAGACCTTTCCATAGTTTGAGACCACATGACAGATGAAAATAGAGAAATTTCCTAAAAGTGCTAAAAGAATTTTTCATCTTCATGTTCTAAAAAAAGAACATACAAAATATTATCTCTTTCTGTGTAAAAAATCTGCTGATGTATGTTCAGTGAAAATTACTATTTTCTTTCAAGGGAACAGAGTAAAATAAAACAATATGTGTTTTTATATGAGTGCAGCGTAGGCTGTATTTCAACACATTTACTCAATTCGCAGATTAAATTATCTGTCCTATAAATTAGTTGAGAAAGGGTGTTTTAAAAATGTAAGAGATAATACAGAGAAAAGGAAACCTCAGACACAATAGCTATTTTTCCATCCTATAAAAGCAGGCTGAGAGTCACAGCTTTCTGCAGTCAAGTTGCAGTCAAGTTGCCAAGATGATGATAATGCTCAGCAGAAGCCAAAGGCAGTTCCTTACCTCAAGCCACAGTCCTGCCTAAAATCTCGTTTTAAAGCAGACATCTGCAGAGTCCCCTCTGTGGCCAGCCTAGGAATCAGACAGCAAGATGATCACAAGCAGTTGTTAATGCCACTGCCTATTCTTATAATCATCATCTGGTTTTGAACAAGCTAATGCAGGATATGGAAAGACTGATTAGGTACAAACATGCCTTTTTGAAGCCCACATTGGCCAGGATGGAAAAGAGGATGTCTAATTCCTTTTTCACCTCTCCCTTCTTCCCCACTGCTTGTGCTTTTTAAAGCCATACCCACATTTACCTGCTTCCCTTACCAGCTAGGGACTCCAGCCTACAACGTGCTGCACCAATGGTGCTCTCCAGTCTGGGATGGTCCCTGGCCACATGGGAGGTACCCCAGAACATCCTCAGATTTTCAGCATTTCTACATGTATCATATATATTTCATACATATCTCAGTAACTGCTATGTCCACCTTACTTTTTAACTCTTTGTTGCCTCTTCACATGAAGCCTCTTAAAAACTAGGGGTCTGCCCTGACGATGAATGCTAAACCCACGGCCAGTGAGGTCAACGGAGACAAAACCAGTTGGCTCAAAACAAAGCCCCATTATAATGCCACTACACTGTCATTCACTAATAGCTCAGGTATCCTATATTTAGTAAGGATGTTTCTTTACTAACATGAACAAAGGTGTAGGATCAGAGAGATGTCATACATGAAGATTTAACAATCAAAAATGAGCACACTAGGGTCAGGAGAAGAGTTTCCCCAGTAAGCACTTATTATTGTTACGTGAGCAGTCTGGTAAGGTAAACACACGCACATGTGTTTTATGACAGTTCGGTAACCTCCTTGCTCTTTGAAACAATTTGTGCTACAATCCATGCAACCTCTACACTTGAATAGATATAGTAAATCTTCTTGACAACAGTGTCTCACATATTTACCTGCTGTACAAGAAAAGAATAAAATACATTTATGTAAATTTTGTCAAGCTTTTAGTTTCTATCATATTATTTGCAGAAAAGGAAGAAACAATGTCAAATGGCCTCATGGAGAGATTCTGCTATAATTGGGTATTTTAGCACAAGCTGTTCCATTCCCATTGAGAATATTTTCTGAAGTATAAAAAAGACTGAAAAATCATATTTGTTTCCTAATTTTGCTTAACAAAGCATATGTTGTAGTAGATGGGTTTTTTCAAAGTTTTAAGCAGAAAGGAATATTTTAGGAAAAGCAAATTAAATGTCAGCATCACAAATTTTGCCCTCTGTGCCTTGCTGTATGGAAACGAGACAGGGCTTTGAGCTGTGAAATCCCAATAGGAACCACCGAATGGCCTGGAAATTGTAGGGTTACTCAGCTCAGTGGTGCAGCATCTGTTCATCAGAGAAATAGAGGTTTGTGCCCAAAATCTGGATGTGAACGTGGGTGGGCTGAAGGAAGACTGAAAACTGAAATTGGAATATTTGGATCTGGGGTTTGCTCATTATAAATGACTAGAATTTTCTAGTCATCTGTTAAAACGCGCCAGTAAGGATTTGCAGCTTGAGTGACAGAGGAAGGCTCGTGTCCCACGGGGCAGGTGGGGATAGGCTGCGGTGCCGCTGCAGCTCTGTCCCGCCTGGGGACAGAGCACCCTCGTGGGAGAAAGTCGCTCCTGACATGGTAATAAACTGCCCATGTAGGGCTTTGATTTCGCCGTGGCCTGACCCCGGGTGCAACTGAACGTGAAGGTACTGACATGAAATAATACATGCCCTAAGTCTTCCTTAGGGACTATCAGACCTTCACACCTAATAAACACCTAAGGCTCTGTCCTAGGCAGTTCTGAGCTATAATTCTCCTGGGGAAATATAACATGAGGGTAGAAAACCAGCACCCTTAGTGCCCCATGTGAGGCAGAGTATTGCAGAATGCAGTAATTCTAAGAGTGAGAACTGTTCAACATAAACATACAAAAGCATGTAAAACTTTTATAGCTGTTTTGGACCACTGTGAAAACAGACTAAAAATAATATCAAGATGTTCTTAAAATGTACTTATTTTCTTTAGTTCTAACTCACTAAACGTGTCTTAACAGATGAATTTTAAATACAGGTTAATGAAACAAGTCAGAGACAAGGAATTCTAGAGACAATATAGACATAAATATCCACCTATTCTAGCCAGAATAAATTTCCTTATTTTAGTTTGATTGATTGGGGGTTTTTTTGCAGTCACATTTAAAATATAGAATATGTTAGATTGGAATTTGAATATATTAGCTTGAAACACCCATCAGTTCGCTTGTCAGTGAATGAGATTGTTAGCCAGTTATTCAGATTGATGGTTTTGCAGCAGTACCCGCTGCATGAAGGATAGAAAGAAGCAAAGTAAGAAACAATTTTAAGGGGAAAGCATTTCTTCTAAGCAACCCAGCAGACAATATAGAAATTATTGAAATTGTTCTATAATGTCAGATTTATATTTACTTGTAGCATTATTAAGAAAAAATATCAAGAATCGCTGAACTGATTTTAATTTCTATAATTTCCCTTTGAGGACGCGGTATTTGTAAAGCATGCACTCAAAGTCTCAGTTTACAGAAGTATTCAGACAGTCAGACATTGCCATGAGCCTTCTATGACTGACAAGCCTGAGAGAAACATTTTTTGAAAGTGGGTTTTCTTGAGCCAAGATTTCTTTCAGTGTCCCTTATAAATTTTTTTATGTTTCTGTTTCTCATCTCAGTGGATACAAGAGAGCAATAAATTAGAAATGAAAATTAAAGAAACCATGAGTATTTTCACACTCTAATACTTCAGCGGGGTTTGAATCAGTCATTGGCTCCATGGAGGAAGCTATCTTGCTCTTTTGGCTCTGACATTTCTTCATCGTTCTCTCCTATTTCAAATCTTTTGCAAACTCATGTTTCTTGAATTTAGGTCTCTCCTAAAGTTCGTGTTCATTACTGTGCCAAATAAAAAACAAGTCACCATATATTTGCATAAAATAAAAAGAAAGCAGAGAAAATTCAGAAATTATATGGATTTTAATTGCAGATATGGGGACTGGAAATTTTCATCCAGCTGCCTGCATTCAAACCACCTTTCTCTTCACACTTTTCTCTTTCATATGCGTAAGTATTGGTATCGGTATTACCTGTGTTTAGCAATTTTTTCACAACCAGCATTTACTGTTATCTTACACTGTGTATCTTATACACAGTACTATCTCAGCTTCATTTATACTAGAGATCAAAAAATGGAAGAGAAGAGTATTTGTGCTGATGAAACATCTCATTCGTAAGCCTCATTTGTACTCATTTGGGATTTTGCGCACAAGTTTCTGTCTTACAACTCTAAGACACTTCAAGCACAAGCTAGAAATCCTTGGGCAGTTCAAGGGATGAGCAGGGTGTCTTTGCATGAGTCAATTAAATTTCTTATTTCCTTTCATCTATCCAGGGGTCATATCACCTCAGCAGACTGGAAGACTCACAAGTTGGCACTTGAAACATTCTTTAACTGCAAAGAATACTGAGGTTTTTGCAGGATTTTTCTTCTAGAAGTAAATAGCTTCTCCTTCCTCATAAACTATCAGGCTTTCACAGGAAAAGCAGAATGAAAGAGGAAGAAGGGGTAAGCAGGACAAAGAAAGGAATTGCAATGAAATAATCAATTAACATAAATACAAAGCTATTAGACCAGTATAAAATGTTTTGAGAGTATTGATTGGTGTCCCTGCACACAGAGTATCTCAGAGTAGCCTTTTTTGCAAATGTCTTCCCTCTCCCTCGGTCTCCAGGCTTTGATCTTCCCTGAAGTACTCCAGCTAACCTGGAGTGCTAGCTTTCTCTGCAGTTGTTCCTGAGCAATAGTGCTTCTGGCTTTCTTCTTCTCTGATCATACAGTGCAATTTTATTCTGTAGCATTCAACAACATGTGTCCTGTTAGGTCTTCAATTAGGTTTAGAAATTGATGCTTTGTTTTTAAAGCTTTACAACTTCTCCTTTCCCAAACCTACCGTATTCTGTTTAAACTCTTTCTTCGAAAGGTTTCACGAAGAGACCTATAAAAGTCTAATTTTTTCTCCATCTCATAAAACTTTCTGCAAAGTGTAACATTGTTCAACTAATGCTTCCTAGTACTCCTTGCAGTATTTCTTCACATCAATGCTGTGGATGCAGTTCCATTTTATTTTTCTTCCTAAATGAAAGAGATTACATTATCTTCCTTGTTTGTTCCTTTTCTCTTTCCTACATGTGGTACTAATTGGCGATCATATGTTCATCAGTCAGTCAGCAAAGGGGAGTAAGCAGATCGCAAGCACCCCAGGCTGCTGCTCTCTCGGCACTAAAGAACAAAATGAGAAGAACCATCCTATGATACTCCACAGTCTATATCCAGAGCAAATATCACCCTGAAGATTGTTAGTGTTGCATGGGGTGCAAATAAGATCAGCTGAATATAAGCTGTCCTTCTGTTGTCCTTAGCTAGGAAACAGATTTGCTACAGCTTGAAAGTTCACTGAGTCATAATTTGATCAAGATTGAAAAATCAGTCTCTTGGAAGTGAACTTGGCCGGTATCCAAGCAGCATGTACTTAGATTTAACAGCACATAGAAATCAATCTGGGTCTGAGAAAACAGCAGCATGCCTCAGAATTAGAGAACATGAGAAATATTACTACTTCAAGAAGAGTAAGAGAAAAAAAACTCCTAATAGTTGATCACTCCCTCAAACTGATGGACTTTCCTGCTCCATCACTACTATTCTCAGATTGAAAGTTGCGTATCAGCAGTCAGACAAACTCTGTGCTTTCAGGAAAACAGAATTCCCTACGTGCCTTTTTTTTTCCTTCATGAGGAGTACAGCCAAAACAAACCCAGTTCCCATCCAGGTTTGCAAGTTGTCTTAATTAACAATAGTGTTGATGTGTGAGAAATTGTGTACTGTGGTTTTATCACATATTTTGGCAGCATCTTTCTTACACTGATATTCTCTGCAGCCAGAGCAAGACACAGACATCTGCCTCTGTGTGTGTAATACTTGCAGTATGAGAAGAGCACTGATATCCAGAAAGAGTACAGGCATGTTAAGCCGGTACTCACTATGTCAAGCACATACAGCTTGATGCCATCAATTCAAATCATCCATTTAAAGGGCATATTTTCTTTTTCACGCATAGATAGCCTTGTGAATGTTAAATAGTATTTACATTATAATTATAGACTCTCAAAATACATATTCTTTTTCCTTTCCATGTCCTTCACAATGGAGCTGATACAAAACACAGGGTAAGAGAAAGATCAGGTAGGTAAGGTTTGAATTCACCTTAGCTTTAGTAGCTGGAAAGCAGCAGATTGAAACCACACTAAGGCAAAGGGTCAGCTATGAAGATGCTGAAGATTTCTGAGATGATTTCATGAAGATTTTGCCCACCTGGGAAATCTTGGATATCAAATATTACTGGACTCTTTACATGGTTTAGGTCTTTCAATTTCCAAGATACCTAATTATTTTAAAAACAGGAGTGTGCTTTCCATGTCATCTTCATCTAGAGATCTCAAAGCACTCTCTAAACAGCCAGGGTAGAATAAGCAGCATCTAACCCCTGGGAAGGCAACACTTCAACTCCTCTTCAAGCTGTTGATTCAATATGGGTTCATATTTTCAATAAAAGAAAAGCTTTTGTGGCCTTTGGCAAAGAAAAGCATGTTTGTGTTAGTTTTTCATGCTGAAAAACACTGCCAGATAAGTGGTGGCTAGAGGTGAGAGACCTGAACTCAGCCTTCACATCACTTTTCAGTATTAATCTGTGTATGTAATGAAGAGGGTTTTACAGCCCAGCCAAATATTTGATGAATAAGCTGGCTGAGTGTAGTGCTAATGTGTGACCTGGCTCTGGTTTTGTATCCTCCTTCGTGAAAGGCCACACACAACTATCGCTGCTTGTAAAATGCCACAGAAAACTTCCAGTTGTAGGAGCAAGGAGTTTGTTTTAGCTAGTCATATTTAGGTCAACAGAGCATGTCATGTTTTGAAAGTACAATCTCCAAGCTATGTATCTCCTGGGAAATGTTAAAAGCTATAATTTTCACTCTTTCACTGTGACCCAGTGTTTCATCACTGAGAATTCATGTGCTTTTTGTTGTTGTTGCAGTTTTACCTTATTTGAATTTTGCTTTTTCCTTTTCCTTCAAGTAGCAAAGAGAACAATTCCCTACCCAGGAACATATCTACCTAACACACTGAAAAGGGGAAGGTGGCATACATTTTCTAGTGTGTGCCTTCCCTGCATTCTCCTCTGCTCCCTGGAGAATCATTCCCACTGGCATTTGATACATTTGTGCTAAGACATTGAGTAATAAGGAAAAGCCCCAACCAGCACAGGCTGTTGAGGCACATTACATTATTCCAGCCTGGTTCCTTGGCAGGGAGAACTTCTACTTTAGTGAGAAGGAACCCACAAGACCTGCATGCATGGCAGTACTGGCTGCAAGTGGACTAGGACCATCTTTGTTCTGGCTCCTCCAATAACTATAAGCTCACCAACCTTCAACAGCTTGCTTCATGGGAGAAGATCTTAGATAAGTCCCAGCGGGCAGCTCGAAGAGGCATAAAAATGCCTCTGTCTTTTAAAACCAACAACAGCTTGGGTGGGCAGACATTTCCTTACTTGTAATTATTTTACGTTCTTCTAGCATGAATTCTACAGTTTATGTTATTATATATAGCATATTATTTTATTAATGCAACATGGGGTTTTTTTATTTATAGAATTGTACTTTGCAGTGTGCTCCAATAAATATTTGTGTCAGTGAGTTCCCAGAGTTAATCGCATGTTGTGCAACAAGGATTTATTTTTGTGTTTCAATTTTAAATTCAGTTAACATTTAAGCCCATTGACTGTCCTGTGACTGTCTGGCCATTCTTATGTTAATGCTTTCTGTAAAAATATACACTTCTATGAGTTTTAATTCCTTCTCCTAAAGAACTTTGTTCTGTCCTCTCCTTCCAACTGCTGTGAAGCTCAGACAAAGATGGGAAGAGGGATGGCCTGTGATTAAATGCTAGGGAACAGACTTCTGTCAGAAGAGCCAGACTATCTCAGGATACTTTCTTAGGAAAAAATATTAAAAAATGGCTGTGCTGAGCTACCTTTGCCCTGTGTTTCATAAAATGTAGGAAAAAATAAACAGGGACTATTGCAAGTAATTTTCTAGGGGTGGGAACCATCTTGCTTGTGTTAACCATTAGAGAGTTAGATTTCCAATCTAAGCTTATTGACTTTGTTTCTCTGAAAAGAAAAGGGTGTCTCTATCAGTGATTAAAACAATACTAGGACTTGACCTTTCGTGCCCCATTTTCCCTCTTTGTCATATAGAGGATATAGATGTTGCACTATAAAAGCTACCTCCAGGAAAGGCTTGTTGTAGGTCTACAAGCTTTAAGAGAGTGTGCCGTATGCCTGCTTTATGATACCTTGTTCCATAACCAAAATGTACAGCCTGGTGAGAATAGAAATTCATTAATGTCTGTAATAATAAGTGCTGCAAAAGCTTAAATAGAAAGTGCTATTGACGTACAGCATCACTCAGGAGGATATTCACCTAACCCTTTGGTTTTATTGGTCAGTAATCTGGCAATCGCCCTCCGACACTGCCAGAGTAATAGATCTTTGCTTTTCTTCAATCATGTTTCTAGTTTAATAGCTATAAGACCCAGAGCAGCAACTATGCTCTTTGTTGTCGGAGTTTGGATTGTTCTCCTCCAAAGTAACATTCCTGGAAGATCATTCCATCATAACTGGATTTTGAAGGCAGTTATGAAGCTTTGGTTGATTCCAGTTTCTTAATACCAATAAATGCAAAAGCAGATACAGAAGACCATTACAATATCCTTTTCTACAGCAGTGAAAGGTAATGCCAGACAATCAGAACAGGAATTTGGTTTCCCAACCTGAACTTTGTACTATTTAATAAATGCTGCTGAAGTTGCTTGAGATTTTATTTCTCACCCCACAGCAGCTGGAATACAGAAGCTGGCACCTGAATTCATCTCTAGTTCCTGCCGTGACGATACTAGTAATAAAATCTCACATATTGTCAGAGTTGATCTGAGAGCTGTGGAAGGATTTTCTCCAGTCGTAAAAAAACTTACAGTTTGCAAGCATGGTTTTACTGATTTTTGAAAGGCAGTCACAACTGTGTCTTTACCTCTATAATTCATTTTAATTTGATTTTCAAGTTGCTCGTGGACTAACCTGAGGAAGGGGGAAAGGAGGAGTAAGCTGAGCTATAAGGAAATAAACTCTCTTTAGCCTGAGACTGATCTCGAAAGTTGTTACTCAATACCATGATGCTACAGTTGCTACAGTTGCTGAATATGTCTGGCTAGGTCAGTGTGTGATCACAGTCAAGTCAGAGTTAGCATTTTCCAGCTGAATACTATTATGAATACTACTATTAATCCCCAAGGTTTTCCTTTTAAAAATCAGAACCCCCAAACATGCAGGAACCCAAATGCAGCATTTCTTCAAAGAATATGTATCTGTTGTAAGAGCTTTCTGCACTTCTTAACAACAGCCTTAATCTATTACAAGTAACACATGTAAAACCCACAGTGGAGCTGGGAGGAGAGGATGGAGAGGGAGGCTCCAGGCTACCAACAGTCACCAACCAACAACTGTGCAGAGAAGGCCAACTTCAAAGTTTGCTGAGCATGACATAAAGACAGCTGACCTGTGTTTACATGTTTGTTTTCCTGAAAAATCAATGAGAAAAGCTTTTGCAGAAATGAGTAGAAGAACAATCACATTACCAGTACTCCCTCCAGCCTGCACTACCTACAAGGACAAGCAGATGAGGGACCAGAATGTTACTTCTGGACTCTCCTTAATAAGGTTTAAAATAAATTTTTAAAAAGCAAGAATGGCCTAGATTGTCCTCTCTGTCACGAGTGTAAGTTGTGCTGCTGCCCAGCTGCTGATCACAGATAGTTCTTTTATTTAGCCCTTTGTTTAGGTAGAGAGGACCAAAAGGAGAAAGCAGCATATTATGTTGACCAAGCTCCCTTAGGTCCTGAACAACTCTTCTCTGTCTAGCATCTTTCAACCTTTTCTATGCAAGAAGATAAGGTATAGTTCCTTCTAGCATAGCAGCAACTACAAGGACTCAATGATGGGAAATGAAGAAGATAATATTCTCCATTCACGGATTTATGGAGGGAGTGCACTAGCCTCAAAAATGCTAAGAATGCTATAATCCCCTCTCCCCAGCAACTGCTCATAAGATACGATTTTTGGCACACACAAACTTTTCATGGGTTTACTAGGCACCAGTCCACCCAGGGAGCAGTTACAATACTGAGTGTGAGTTCATTCAACTCTTTGGTTGCTGGAAAGCCCTTCAGGAACTGTCAGGAAAGAACAGTATGCAGAGTAGACCTGAGCCCGCGCTCATATACCCCAGGAGAATAAACCTGAATATTACTGGCTCAGGGATGCATGTGATATTAAAGCAGTTTGAAGCCAGTTCTGCTACCCAATTGCTCTTCTAAATGCCAAATAGAACTTATATCAACAGCAGAAGTGAAATTTGCCCTTGGCATTTCATTTTTTAGAAGACTGCAACCCAAGAAAAGCTTCAAGAAATATTTTTTCAAAATACCTTAATGTCAAAAAAAAGCAAAAGAAAAGAAAATTTGCTTTACTGGTCCAACAGTTTTCCTTGCAGAATATACTTGCTAAACTGAGAACATTCACAGCTTCTGACTACAGCTATCAACACCACCGAAGGTCTGCTGTGCAGTAAAGAGCTAATGTATCTTAGTTTGTCAGCAGCATCTGTCCTCAGAACAAATCAATCCAATTTTATCAAAAACTGTAATGCATAACAGCATAATTAAGTTGAAAATCCTAATTAGGCACAATTAGAGATTTCTGGTAACTATACCTGCTCTCTTTTTCTTTGAAACCTAATACTGTACAATGAAATGCTTTTGCAATTATGGGCCCTCAGTGCTCTGTAATACCTTCATAGCTTATTGGTAATGTCTCTGCCCTTTACTGTGGACAGCGTGTGGTTCACCAGCATCACAATAAGGACACT
Organism: Phaethon lepturus; assembly: GCF_000687285.1. NCBI lineage: Eukaryota > Metazoa > Chordata > Aves > Phaethontiformes > Phaethontidae > Phaethon > Phaethon lepturus. The sequence continues at coordinate 121,986 of NW_010535527.1, forward strand.
GCTGCCAGACTTGTCTTTTTGCAATTGAAGGGAAATGTCAGATTTTACAGTATAAAATTTTCCAAGATATTTTAGTCTAATTCTTAGAAAATTCCAATTGCTGGCCTCACCACACTAGACTTTATCTAGGTATTCTTATTTGCCCAATCACTTTTGTCAGTTTTCATCAACTGAAGTACTTTTCATGTTTGGATCTTCTTAAATTGCAGTCAGCAGACTGTGGAGCTTTGTGAGAAGGTGGGCATTACAGGTGGGCTAAAAAATCGAAGTGGAGTAGGCTGCATATTGACGTTTTCCTGCTTCCTGTGAAAAACAGCACATGAAGAAAATTCACTACCTTGAGACAATAAGCAGAAAGGAGATGGATAGACACAATAAGGACTGGTGAGAGATGTGGTGGTCGGAGGCCATCTTGGGTTTAGCGACCACGACATGATAGAATTCTCAGTTGTGAGTGAAGTAAGGAGAGGGGTCAGCAAAACTGCTACCATGGACTTCCGGAGGGCAGACTTTGGCCTGTTCAGGTCACTGGTTGGGAGACAGTGCTGAAGGACAAAGGGGTCCAGGAAGGCTGGACAGCCTTCAAGAAGGAAATCTTAAAGGCGCAGGAGCAGGTGGTCCCCATGTGCCATAAGAAGAGCTGGCGGGGGAAGGCGACCGGCCTGGCTGAACAGGGAGATTTTGCTGGGAATCAGGGAAAAGAGGAGAGTTGATCACCTCTGGAAGAAGGGGAAGGCAACTCACGAAGAGTACAAGGATCTCGTTAGGTCAAGCAGGGACAAAATTAGAAAGGTTTAGATTGGATATTAGGAAAAATTTCTTCACTGAGAGGGTGGTCAGGCATTGGAACAGGCTGCCCTGGGAGGTGGTGGAGTCACCACCACTGGAAGTGTTCAAAAAATGTGTGGATGTGGCGCTTCAGGACATGGTTTAGGGAACATGATGGTGCTGGATTAATGGTTGGACTTGATGATCTTGAAGGTCCTTTCCAACCTAGTGATTCTGTGATTCTGTGATTCTGTGAATAAACCAGATGATAGGTATTTTCCTTGTTTTTGCTTCTCATGCAGTGCAGCTACTCAGAAAAGGCGCACACAAGATGAATCTTCTCTTCAAAGTACTAAAAAATAGTATTAAAGCCTGCATATTTTGATACAAGCTAAGTCTAGCCCTTGCTCAGGCACTATGTGAAGCAAGGATTTGCGTTTACATTCTTCATGTAGTGACCCAAAAAATCTGCCATCATCACAATTCACTTATGTATTCATATATTACAAAACCAAAAGCAGCATTGCTTTAGAATTAGCTTTTTTTTTTTTTAGCTTTTTTTTTCTTTTTTTTAGCATTGCTTTTAGACAAAATTAGAAAGGCAAAAGCCCAGCT
>NW_010535528.1:0-22121 GCF_000687285.1 Phaethon lepturus
TTGGAGCCGGCTGGTGCTGGCTTTGTGGGACATCGGGGAAGCTTCTGGCAGTTCCTCACAGAAGCCATCCCTGCAACTGCCCCACTGCCAAAACCTGGCCAGACCAACCCAATAACACTTGTTTATCATGTGCTTGTTAAAAACAAAACAAAAATCACTTGTTGAACTAATTGACACTTTTTAAATACTGCAATGGCTTTTACTGCCAGACTTTACTATCACTTAGAGGGTACGCAATACTTGCATTACAGTCTTTTACACACAAAAAAACCCCAAAGTACAAACAAAGAGTCAGAAAATCCTTTAGGCTTCTCTGTACCCCTCATCACAAGCCTATTACAGCTATTTTAAAAATTATGCTAAAATAGCCAGTAGATATGTAATTTACATATTAAACAACTCTTCCATGACCTTTCGAATCTATAGATATTTATGGAGCCTGGAAGGAATGGTGTTAAAATTAAATTGTGTTTAGCTGATCGATCTTTTTACATTACACACTTACTAGAATGGGGTTCCCATTGGGACGTAGGCAGAGAGGAGTGCAACAGAAGTGTAAATCACAGCCTCAGCTAACATTTGTAATGCTGTTCTACACCTCTGGTAGGTAAAGTCTAACACAAACTCACACAGGTGCCACATAGCTTACTAATGAGTCAGTCACTGGTCTTTCAAAAAATTCATGAGTATTAATGATTTGATTACCTTCTGCTGCTTTGACTAAACTGCTATTGTAAAGAAGCACTCAGCCTCCTTTCTCACATTACTTATAGACAAAACCTGCTTCTTCCAGTTCATGAGAGAGTTGTGAAATGGAGTGAGCACCTTGCCTTTAGTGAAAACTAACCCCTTCTGCTCGCTCCGAGCTATTTCCTTTTCTATGTGCAGGCACGTGGAGCCGTCTTTTCAACTCCAGTTTCTAACAGAACTGAGATTTGTAAGAGCAAATTACAGTTAAGCGTTCCCGATGTAAATCTTGTAACTTTAGAAGACTGAAGAGGCCTCTGCCAGCCCAGTGGTTTTGAGAACGCCCTGTAAGGTAGAAGGTAATGGTTCTGGTGAAGGAAGGAATATTTGTCTCTGTTGTGCACTGATGATGAACAACACTTGAAGTGTCAGTTTTCTTTAGGAGCTAAAACAGCATATTCCCACATGCAAACCCAGACGCATTCCAGTGGGCTTGGGATGTCAGTTCATATTTACAGCCTTCACATGTAGCATCTAAGTTAAGAAGGCCAAGTCTGGATTTATCCTTTTAACGTCAGTACGTAGTCTGGTGCCTATATCAGGAGGTTACTGGCATCAATGAAGAGACAGTCATCTCCAAGGTCAGTCCCACCCACTTATAATGTTTTTCACCCTCTTCTTGTGTTTACAATGTTTGCATTTTTTAGTATCCACCATAACTATGGCCTGCATTGGTAAACTTAACAGAATTGCAGAGATTAAATATGGTAACAGAGATAGCTGAATGTAGTCTAAAATGAAAGCTTTTAATCCACGTGTTTTGAAGACATGACATTATTTATGAAACTGCCAGTGGATGGAGACAAATGTTCTCAGGGTTTTTTTACAGGAAAGCAATTGTTATCCTAGTCACGTTCACACCAGGGATGTGTGTGTATGAGATGGATCCAGTGATTTCTGATACATCACAGCAGAAGCAGTGATCCATATAACCAATTATTCCTGTACCTTTACTGACATGGTGAATCATGTAAGTTTTTTATTCAGATGATAATTTCATTGCTTCTTTAGTTTGTGCATTTATTTCTTTGTTGTTTCCTTTAGCTGAACCTTGTGTGGCATGAATTCATTAATGTTAGGTAATGAGGTGGAGATTCAGGCTTATAAAGAAGAATTAACACAGACAAAATTGGTACTATATTATAGTACCTCCATCTGTTTTACTCATACAGAAAATTTACACATTCTCATTTCAATTAAGTGTGATGGTCAAAATAATTGTAAAATCTTTCATTCTCTCCCAGACATTACAATAAATAAAGGTATCATTACTTCTCTGCAACTCAATAACACTTAGTGTAAAACACGTACTTCTATTCAAGTTTTATAACCTTGTCTTTATCACCTTTTTAGATAAATATCACAGTCTAAATAAAACAAATGGAATAGTTTCATTTTGTCAGCTAGGATTAAGGTAATATAAATTTAGCACACAAATAGCCCACATAGTGTTATCTTAAGCAGGACTGAGAACATTGGTTTTTTTCCACTTCTCAGAATATTCAAGACACTGCAAATTTTTTAGTCAAACTTGGTCTGAAGACTCAAAAGTATGTATGCTTATAAGTCAAAAATGGGATTTGGGACCCAACAAGAATATTCCTTTCAACTACTTCAAAATTATTCCATTTGAGTTTGGTTGTTTACATTCTCTTCCATTTGCTCGTGTTTTTTGAATGACAAAAATATTGAGAAGCCAGACACCTTGCAAAACTGCCTAAAGGAAATGTGGTATTTTTATCTTTTAAATGCTTTTCTGCTGATATAGTGCTCAAATTTGACAGTTTTCTTCTTTAAAAATACACTTTTAACAAATAATCATCTTTTTTAAAAATTCAGAAAACAGTTCACTGACAAGCCTAACTTGGAGTTCAGAATTGCACTATCCATCCTCAATAATTATTTATTTCCCACCTTAATTTTACAAATGAAAAGAATGAGCTTGCATTTCTTCTAGCATCACTTTTAATAAACTACATTTTGTTTCTTCCTTGCAATTCTCAGAACTATTTCACAACTTTTTGCATATTTGGTTCTCTAGTTTCCTTATGCAGAACTTGCTCTCTGGTGAAAAGTGTGTTGCCAGCATGCCCACTGATTTCTGCAGTCACTGCATTAGGCCCATATATTAGCTGTGTATTTCATTTTATCCAGCAGTTCTAAAAGATTTGCAGGGCTGTTTTAAAGCATGTAAACTACTCCTGCCATAGATTATGGCAATCTATTTCCTTTCATACTGGAAATGAAGATGAAGAAAATATCAGTAACTGAAAGCTAAATTCTTTTGTTTAATCTTTTAAATAAGACTGTATTTGTAATATTGTGTACTTTGGAGTCTACAAAAAAGGAAGAAGGTAATACACATCACACAAGCCTTGGTGTTTTAAGCAAGATATAACTAGAAGAGAGGAGATCAACATTTTATTTCTGACTCTGCTGATCACGTTCAGACACCTAAACGCAGATGCTGAAATATCAGCAACTCAGACTGAATCCTGCCCAGTCATGCCACAAAATGTAAGTGGCATCCCTGACTCACTGCCCCTGAAGAATATATTTTCCCTACCTCAGAGAGATAGCAGGGCACCACTTATTCACACTGACAGACAGTTCTAAGAGGAAAAGCTAAACACCTGATAACTATGGGTGGCTTTGCAAACCCTCATCAGCTACATTTTGGAGATCTGAATCAAAAGTAAGACTTCATTCTACCTCAGACTAACACCACTTCAAACCTCAGTTCTTTCCTATAGCTGTCAGGAAAATCTTTTTTTAACTATGATGAGATTGCTATCAAATATTTGAAGACTTTCACGAGATGTATTTGCAGAGTTTGACTGTAGATGAATGGTAGACAGTAATACTTAATCGGGAACTATTTCTTACACTCACTCCAGAGTACTTTTCCACAGCACATTCAACCCTTGTGATGACAGGTAATCCACAGAACATCCTCACCCTTCCAGATTATTTTGCATTTCTTAATGAAATTCAAAATCAATAATCAATTAATAACCAGCAATGAAAAACATGAACTGACTGCAGCTTTGCTGATTCTTGCGCTCTAGCAGATTATTCCTCTAGAACTAATAGGAAAATTATGTTTCTATTGAATAAAAGATGCAATGAGTTTGCATCTTTAGAAGACTTGAACTAGAAATTCAGTGTCTATGTAATAAAAGACCTATCTCCCCTTCTTGAAGATGCTGTTTATAAATAAATAAATGAACAAACAACTCAATCTTACTTTGAAGACTTTACATCAGGCTCTAGAGAGAAACCAGGCAGCTTTCCAAAAGAATTTTTACAGTCAGCACACTGAAAGCAGTCTATCAGTAACAAATGGGGAAAAAGCAAATTCAGCTGAATTAAAACTGCCCTAGAAAAAAAGGAATAGAAGACAACAATTATGATTAAGAAGAAAACTGGGCATATGGTCACCTTATTCTACTGCTAAAAAGTGCTAATCAATCACAAGGAATTAACCCAGTTAAAACAAAAAAGAAATTCCATTGTAAATAAAAGTTATAAGCTATGTGCATGTGGGCTGCTGGGAGACCAGTCAATAAAAATAGTTAATTTTTTTCCTAGAGGTCTATGCATTGTCACATCAGCACATTTTCAAATGAAGGTATTGTTGGGGACTACACAAGAGAGGGGAATAGCAGGGAATAGTCAATAAAAAAATACTGTCATTTTCAAAGTGTCTAAGGTTACCAAGAGGCTGGGGAAAAACTGACTTACCTGAGATCAGTGAAAGCTTTAAGAGGCACAAGAAAGGTGTGGATGTGTCCTGTTAGATGACACTACTCTGCAGTCCCTGAGGAGCTTTCTTAGAAAGCAATCCCCTTCTGAAATACATACTCTTTCAATAAATCACAATTCACTCACTTAGATGAAGTTTCTCAAGAATTGTCCTCCTGATGAGAAAAGGTTACAGGCTTCACATCATAAATGAAGAAAATTGCAGAATTTCTACAAGTCCAGAATTTTTTTAAAAAGGGAGACTGCCTCCGAGTCTTCATTCGCCTGGTTATATACTGTCATTCTTTTCTCCTCAACCCCAGTACTGTCACATGCAATCACATGCAAATTAAGGCTAGCAGATGAAACAATAAAGGAAATCAAATGCAGAATCTGGTTTCCAGCAGGACAGCTTCTATTCTTATTGAAAACAGGCAGAATTTTGGCTTATTTAACTAAAAATAACTCATAAATGTCCTAAAAACCTCTATACATTTACATGCGCTCTAGTTCTGCCGTCTCCATAACCCAGATCGGGGAATTTGTTGGCAATTATTACTGTTCTTTAGCCTATCAGCCTATCCTTTAGAGAGAGGGTTTCTCTCATAAAAACCAAGGAATGATGTACACAGGGGTCTCCTCCTGCTCTTGGATGCTACAGGGCAGACCTGGCCAAAGAGAAGAGCCTTGCACCTGGAGGGACATAGATTAAATGACCTAACCAGATGTTTCACATTCAGCTTTTGTGACTGTGTTCACTGTAGACGTAACAGCTACCTATGTGCAAATGCTCCCGTTCCTCAAGAAATAGTCAGTGAACATTCACTGGGCTTCTGTGGAAGGAAGAATGATCTCACACCACAACAACCACATGTGAAAAGACTGCAAGACATGGTCCCACTGATCTTTGAGAACCTTGTCACTATCACCTGGTTTCCCTTTCTTTTTAGTTGTTTGTCTTAATTTAATTGGTTGCATACAAATCAGTTTACAGATTAAATTTTGTTTTCTGATCCTCTCAATCTATTTGAAAGAATGCAGGAGATGATATAGAGGAAGTATCCATACATTTAATTAATACATCTACTGCACACAGAAAAGGCGTGAAATAAGGATATCTAAAGCACTCAGCATTCACCTAACTTTGGATTTATTTGATTGACATCGTCAGTTAAAGTCTTACTGGTTTCAGAGAGACTGGGGCAATGCCAAGTCCTTTTGAAAGCTCTGTTTTCCCTTTTAAAAACTGCAAAAATTTAAGTATTGCTACAACCTACTGTTAACATGAGCTGTATGTATAACTTTGCTTTTCAGAATAGTAAGACTTAATCTTCAGCTGCTATAAAGCACCATAGTTCTGTTGAATGCATCTGAATAATGTTGATATAAAACTTTGCATGGTCGCTTAACCATGGGAAATCACTGGATACATTTTTCATGGTATTTGATGAGGATGATCTAAGCACCTAGCTTATAGGTAAGAGGAGAAGGAAGTATACAAATAGGTCCCTGATTTCATTGAGAACACATTATTTTAAATAAGTTATACTGGACACATGATCATCTCTATCATTCAAAGGGGAGAGATGCTTGCTTTTATTACCTTCTTATGCATTACATGGAAGTATTTTTAAAAAATCACAGCACTGCCTCTGCAAGAAATCTGTATTAGCAGAGAGATACACTTTTCATATTTACATCTCTATATTGTAAAAAGTAAAATCAAAACCAAACACTTGTCCACTTACAATCACGTGGTCTTAACCATCTGTGCACTTCTGTGGCGTTGCAAACTAAGTGTCCCAAAACTCTCAAATAGAAAAACAGTCCTATCATACATGGTTGCTGACCTGCTTCTGTGTTGAGGAAATACGTGTCTTTAAATAAGAGAAACAATAGAAATGCACAGTTATTCCATATTGTTCTGCCTTCTTTTACCTGAAGTATTTTTTTCTGATGCTGTTCTTCATTCAGACATCTCTAACTAAGAAATAAAGCTGTAAGAAAGAGGGTCATATTTTTTCTGAATCCAAACTTTTCATAACTTCATGTTAAGCCTAACCTTACTTAACAGCTCTGTTGATGGTCATTAAAATGGCAACAACTGAATAGAATTCACAGCTGATATTATTTTGGAAGGGCTGGCAAACATCAAATAAGACATAATATCCCCATTTATTTGAGGCACTTTTCCAAGAAAAATAAAGCTCCCACTGCTAGAAAAAAATACAGGTCAATAAAAAAAGTAAAAGAACTGACCTATACCTGACAGAGAAAAATAATATTTGCTGATGCCTGCTAGAATAGATATCCATGTTCCACTGAATGCCTACAAAAGTGGAAAGTGAAAGAATCAGAGAATAAATTCATGTTTGGTGGGTCCCCAAATGGGGGCAGAGGGAGCACCAAACTGCCTGTGTATCATACAATCCATTCTTTGTTATATGTAAAAGGGATGTACACTGGAACTGGAAGATTTTTCAGAAATGTTTAAAGCAATAAAGCTAATGATATAAAATCTCCTTGAAGAGATCACATTCTTATGGATACACTAGTTTGTTACAGGGAATAAAAGAAGATCCCCTGAGGTTATTTTTCATTTATTTGCTTCCAAGGGCACAAGGAAAACTTGCTATAATATGTGAGGATTTAACTGCCAGAACCACTGCTAGACTGTACAAAAGCATGCCCTCTTTTTCTTCAAGTCACACAGTTACAATACCTTTCTCTAAACAGAGAACCTGTGGCTTTATCAATCTGCCAGGGGAAAAAAAGAAAATCAAAACAAAAAACCACACCCAAACAAACAACAAAAAACCCCAAAATGTTTCTGCCTCATCCTTTATGATCAAGCTATAATGGCATCCTGAATCAACCAGCTATCTGGTTGATTCTTTACCTGAATGTCTACAAGCAGTTCCCTTCTCTAGTACCCACCACAAAACAGCAGCAACTACCCTTAGTGCCCTTCACAGGCAGAAGCACAAACAAGCGCTTACACGCCTGTGTCCTTTGCAGACATCTCTCACTCCAGCCTTTCATTATGAACCTTGCTGCAGAGACTACATGTTGCTTAAATCCATGGCAGCTGACAAAAGAGCTAAAAAAAGAAGTGCCTACATAGTCCATGGACACACAAGGATGTGTGTCAAAATTTAACCCTGCTTTCTGGACCGGTGGTATGGAGAACTGAGCAGTCAGTTCTTTTCTCTCTTTCAGAGGGGTCCAGTTGCAACATGTAGCACTGTATATAATTTATCCGAACACTGCTACAGGCAGCGCTTAACGTGGGGAGGAGGTTCCAGGTCTTGCTTATTTTAGGTAAGTCCGTTAACCCATATGCTTCCTCTAAATTGAGCCTTAAACTATTTTCTGCATCATTGCAACAGGAGAGATGGTGAGTACCAACACAACTATTTTCGTCAGGCTTATTCTACTGACTACTACTATTTTGAGGTGTGGGTTTGTGTGTTTAAGGAATGGGATGGAATTAAACCTGAACTTGCATCTCCAACAGTGGCTTAGCTATCTATTCATTACAAAAAGAGACACAATAATTCCTTTATGCCTTTAAAATAAAGTAGTGGCATTAGCTGTTTTTTTGGAGCATCCTCCCTGTGAGCATCCGTCATCTCAAGATGCTGAAGATGAATACGATGCTCTGTCTTGTAGGCAGGGTCTCCCTGGATGTAAGCACTAAGGTCGACATGGAATGACTTAACTCTATCAAGACAAAGATGCTTATGGATATCTTCAGAGCACACGGCTAACCCTACCTTAAAAAAAAAAGGCTAAAAAAAGCCTAGTCGGACAGTTAGCACATAGACATACATGTATATTCCATCTATGTTTTTCTCAGATCTTGTCCTCATCATCTACTACATTTGTCTCCCAAAGTCTTTAAGGTCATAATGAATATTTTTCCAGAATGCAATATCCATGTGAGAGTTGAGGCAGAGTGCTCAAACCATGCCCTATATTGGAAAAGTTCACAGGACTGGTGAAGACAGCTGGGTTATGTAAGATTATACAAAACCCAAGTAAATATGCTGTGCTGCTGTTGTGCAATCTACAGTGTCATTGCACAAGAAATGCCTTGAATATGTGGCATAGACTCTGCTTCACTCACTTAAGCAGAGATCTGAGTGCATCCCACAGATCAGGATTTTAAAACTTAAATATCCAGTTTGCTCAGTAATAAGCAAGTGTCCCAAACAATATATGCTCATGAATATATATATGAGTCATGTACATGTATTACCTTATCCAGGTTTTGCAGGGCATCAAGAGCCCTAGAATTCTGATGTGGGCAATTTTCAACTAAATCTGTCCCCCCAAAAATTACTATTTTCCTTGTCAACATAACAAGATAATTTTAAGGTCCATCCCTATTACCTTAGTCAAAGGATTTGATCAGTGGATATAATTTTTCTGGGAAGCCATGAATAATCGACTGCACAGTGCAGTGTGGGACATAGCCTTGAGCACCTTTAGATCATTCTGGTGATTTTAGCCACTCTGCATTACTTCACCTCATAAGTAATACCAATAAAAAGAAAAAAGCAATTCTCAGACAGCAAAATGTATTTGCATATTCAGCCAGTGAACAGGTGACAGAATCTGGACTGCATTCCAACAAAACAAGCACAGCTTCTTTGTTCTCTTTCTGCCATAGACATTACAGACCTTTCACAGTTCTGCTTGTATACATGCCATGTAGTCTTTCTCACTTGACACTGCGTAATCAAAGTTAAGGAAAGTAAGTAATATTGAGGTGTGAGTCCACAAGGTGCTTTGTTAAATTTTCTTTCACTAGTGTTGACTCAAAAGCAACAAGAGGGAGAAAGAGGCAGGAAGAAGGATTCTATTAGTTTATTTCTTTTTTTAAATAAAGTTCATTAATCAATACCATCTAAGAAGGAGGAATAAATGAACCAATTAAAAACAATGCTTTTTCCTCTAAAGGAATTTCGTAGCAAAGCAATGGAGAATAACTTGTAGCAACGTATATTGAATTGCAAGTCAGAATTGTAACAGCAAGTATACATTAGAGCTGGGAAAAAATTCAAGTCCATTAATTTTCTACCAGAAACACCCAAAGGATATTTCTTTGCAAAAATATCCAAAACCAGCATTTCCATTTTTCAATCAACTCTGCCCAGCAAATATGCAAAAATTGGAAGGACATGCAAAACTACTATACAGTATTTTTTCCAAAAAATAAAATTTACCTATGAAATAGTCATGCTTCTCAGTACTTATATTTAAGCAGCCTCCCAAGACCAGCTGTATTAATTTTAATGGTATAAATAGCCCTATAAACAGAAAAGGGTTCATGTGATCTTGTTGTAGTATTAAGCAATCAAAGGGTGGGGATTTCTAGTACAGAGATCTAAACTGCTTAGTGATGTGTCAATCATCACCACCTTTTGACTTGATGTTAAACATACAAAAGAGGAAAAAAAGAAAAGCTGTTTAAAATTACCAAAGGCGAAAGTGCTATTAGCAAGCCATAGCTCTCACCAAAGAGGCTGAGTTGTGTGCTGTAACCCCCTCCCTGCTGCAGAGCAACAGCAATGGGCAACAACAGAGACGTTGACCCACACACGTGCGATAGCTCTGGCACTTCCCAGGTGCGGTGAGCTCATTTCATCTGTGCCAGCCAGGACGTCTTCATGGATGCATTGTTTTCTCCTCCCCAGGAGGGAGGGGCTGCTCTGTGATTAAAATTGTCCATGCCCCATTCTGTAGCTATGAGAATAACTGGCACAGTGCAGCTCACATTCGTCACCCTCAGAAACACATCGGGCTCATCCGCGTCACACCCTGGGAATGCCAGTATGCAGCTGGTGCGTAGCCTATGCTGACCTTGACCTGTAACCAGGTGTTTTCTGTGAGCGTACCAGTTGGCCCAGGACAAAACTGCCAAGAACTTAAAAGAAATTTAACAGTTTGGAAAACTGTGTAGTCGTGTTTGGGTCTGTACCATGGTCCTGTTTAGTTAGCTAGTATGGACATTGTTGGGGGGCTGAAAGAAAACTTAGTGCCAAAGGAAGAGGTCATGCAGGTCCTTCTTGATAACCATTTTTCCCAGATGCCGCTCAAGAGCTAGCACTATGTGGGGGTTGATAAGAGTTAGTTGAACTGGTGCTGAGCACCACTGTCAGCTTTCCTTGATGTGACAGGGAATTGCCTGAGTTTGTTGGCTAAACAATGCATGGACCTCAAATCTCAGTGGATAGCAAAGGGATCGTGGAGTCTCCTAGGCAACCTGGTAGCTGGAAGTCTGGCTGTCCCAAATCTGACTAGTAGTGCAGCACCAAGTGGACCACAGGAAAGAGGTCAACAAGAGCAGACCACGAGCCAGGCAAATTGTCCCAAACATCTGTAGATAAACCATGATAAACCTTTCCTGCCTTTTCCCTCATTCTGCCACATGTTCCTGCCCTGCCCCTTGTGCCTGCTTTGGATCTTGCTTACTCATCCCATGGACACCAAAGCCGTGAAAGGCATACCTGCCAGGAGTGCAAACAGTTTTCTACCCATTTAGTTCTCTGAACCAAATTGCTGTGGTGTTGTAACTGTCAGCAAAAGTGCAAGGGAGGGGGAACAGGAACGGACTGAGGGAAGAAGAGGCGAGGTGTGGAGAGACCCACAACAGCCCCTGCTGAAGTTTGCTTGGACATCTCTAAACAAGCTCTTAGAGGTTGTACCACTTTCCTGTGGCTCGTTATTACCATGTACCTTTTTTTCAAGTACATTAAAGCCCCAGCACAATGTAAATGTTTCCACAATAAAAGGAATTGTATCATCATAAGCTGTTATGCCCACTGATAAGTGTCCCTTGTAAACAGTTGATTAAAGAAAATAATGGAAAAAGAAAATTCTAATGCTTCTTTCTATACAGGTATATTGGAAATGAGCAGGAAAACCTTCAAAAGGAGTTAACGTTGACACTGAAAGTACACCTACTGCAATACAAACCTGGATAAATTAGTGAGGACAACAGATTCCTCTGAGCTTGATAAGCTGATAGCAGGAGACATTTGAGCTCTCATGTTTCAGCGGATGCTCAGTCTCTGGTTGAATTGCTGTTGTTTTTTCCAGAGCAGCCAGAGCCCTGTAAGTTTGACTTTATGTGACAGCTCAAGCACATATCCTTAACAGAGACAGGCACGTGTTTCAGGTAAAAACACAAAAAAACCCACACACAGTCTTGAAAACACTGGAACAAAAGGTTTTTTTTAAGAAATGGCAAATTAATTACTGTATAATTCCAAATTTAAAAGCTGTTGCTTAATACAGTCTGATAGGTGCAAATCGTGGCACAGCCTTAGAGGTTAAGCCCTGCACATGTGAGAATACAATAATTTCAGCTGTGAACAACAGGAAAAATGTTCAGGTTAAGGATATTTTGGGTCTTTGAAGAGTAAATAAAGTAGCTTGGGTTCTTACCCAGAAACATGTGAAAACCAAAAGCCCTTACTGGAGAGAACTGTCATACTCTTAGATTGTGACCAGACAAGGAAATCTTCATATGGGGAAAGGCAGAAAAGTAATAAACTTGGGTAAGCGTAGCAACAAAGTGTTCAGAAATCACTCAGAGCCAAGGAGTTGGACAAAAGTCTTCACTGATGCCATACCATTGGATTCATCTAGGGAAATATTAGTTATATAGAAAATTTAACAATACTTTTCATTAATACTTCATAGATGCCATTTTTCACTAGTGTGTTTTATATGTCACTGAAAACTATTCATGTTCATGCATATTAAACTGTATCCGTTGTTAGGTTTTAAAACGTTAGGTTAAAAAATATACTTGTTTCTGTGTATGTGCCCTTTTGGGCTAATTCGGTCTTCCAGCAGGAGTGTCTCAAAGCACTAAGAATGAGCATTCAAGAGAATAGTTTTCTTTATGGATCTTCTTCTCTTAGCAGTGTAGCAGATGAAGTAACAAGGAATCGCCCAGCAGGTGAATTTCTATTAAAGGCTTTCTGTGTCTTGGCAGTGGCTCACAGCATTGATATTCTTTCACAAAATACTTTGTATCAAGGAATCAGCATTTTTCCAGTGACAAGTGATTTAATAAGAAAATTCCTGACGTGGTCCAAGTAAGTGCCTAAACAACCATAATGCAGTTTGGATGGCTTAAGCAGCGTGCCAGAATGTAAGTTTATTGCCAACTGTAAAAAAATCTGCAGCACACACAAAGGATGGTATCTCACCAGAGAAAACAAGAGGTTATTGTCCTTGCAGCCTCATGATTTAGTTCTCCCCCCGCAACTCCTCACGGGGCGGAACATTTTCTGCACGTTCCAGACATCACTCTTCGGAAATAGGAGCCTCACGTTTTCCGAGCTAGAGAGCTACATCCCTGGCTGAAACCAATGCCTCCTTTAGTCGGTCATTAGTCAGAACTGCCCTGTGAAAGCAGAGTCACATCAAGCCACAGTTTCACACCAGTGGACATGTCCAATATGTTCACGTGAAGAATGCATTTGTTTAACATCCACCCCAACCTGCTCCTATATTCTGCAGTGTTTATCAAATAAAGTCTCATGCAACCCAAAGTACATTCTAGGCTGATGCTCAACACATTGCCTCTGTGGTGAAAAGACTTCTCTGTCTGTCAAATAAATTCTTCTTAGGACACCATCCTAAGTTTCCATTAAGCTACAGGAAATAAAATATTTTGTAATGTATTTCCAAATATATAGTCATTTGTCCTCTGAGTACCCCAAGAATGTTTACAAACTGGATTCAATGAGCATGCTGTTCAGGCTGGATAGTAAAGCAGCTCCCATTAAAAGGACAATTTAAGGGTTTAGGGAAATAACGGTCCAGTTTATAGAAGTAAGGATGCAGAGGCCATACAAAGGTAAGGGCTGAAAATGAAGCATAATAAAAACTACAATTTCACTCAATTGTTCTACAGAAATGAAGAACCTCATCCCCTCCTACCTTCCCCCATTCCCTAGAAAGTCCTTGTTAATGCTGCAGTTTATAATGTGGATCACTTGAAGGTAGAAAATTTTCCTGGGAAATGGGCAAGTGTTCAAACTACTCAGGTAAATTGGGACCATAAATAAACTGTCCCAAATAATTCAGGAAAAAAAATTGTTGGAAAAGGAGGAACTTCAGTTCATAAAAGGAAGAAAAATTTATTTTTTTTATTAAGGCAATAACAGAAATCTGAGAGTTTCTGTTGAAGCCTTTTTGTGACCCTGTCCTATGGTCTGAATTTGTTCCTCATGAAGTCAATGAGAGTTTTGTCATTGTCTTTCCAGGAGCCAGCATGTTTTAAGAAATTTCACCAGTGCTTGTTGACCTCATATCCATCATTCAACAGCATGATGCAGACATCCCTGGCGTTGTGCTTGTGGCATTCAGCCGGTGCAGCCTAGCCCCTTCCCAGGCACAGACCCTTGCTGGGGATGAAAACAGGCATTACCCAGTACAGTGCTGTGCCCAAGCTAGTAATCTCTCCCTCTCAGTCACTCTACACAAGAGACATTTTGACCTTATAACAAAGAGCCTAAATGAAAGACAGACACTTGACAGCCAGACCAGGCAACCAGTCATTCCACAGGACTCACCTAGCTCGATAAGCTACAGTGCAAACTCCCACATAATCTAAGACATCATTGCAGGGGGTTGTTTCCATTTTCTTTCCTTCTGTAGGAATTGCCAACCATTTATTACTGTGGGGACACTGAAATTACCAATATTTTACCTAACCTACTGAATCTAGATCACTACACACTTGACTTGCTTCAGCTTGGAGCTGAACAGCTTTTCCACCTCACCACTGCCTCCCCTCCCCTTATTTTAGAAGGGATATATTCCGATCAAAAATTCTCTTTGTTGAATTAAAACATTTCAGGCTTATGTCTAGCACAGCCTAGCACACAGGTTTGAGCCCTGCCTTCATCATTTTAACAATTCACCTTCTTGTTGGAGTTCACAAATTATGAGGGGAGAAACAGGGTGCCCACTGGATAGAAGGCATGTAAATTATCATGATAAATAGAGATGCTTGTGTAAGATCTCCATTCTCATGTAATGAGTCTCACAGCTGTGTTAATATATAATACTTCTTAATTTCAATGAATCATCTTTTTATTTTAAGAAAATAGTGCTGCAGAAAAACATTGTAATCTTAGTAGCCAAGTGCTAAGCCATATCACTTTTCAAGCAGTTTTCATCTGAGGTTGTTTTAACACAAGGAGAAGAATAAACCTAAGAGGCCTGCAGTATTATTCAGGTTGATGTCTCTGACTTTTCAGGTTATCTAGGGCAAGTTCCTTCACCAGCTTGTGTCTCAGTTTCCCCATCTGTAAAATGGGTGCTACTGCTCTGCTTCAAAATTTTGTGGAATTTTGTTCACAGTTGCAGCTGGGAAATGACACTGGAACTTTACGGAAAATTTGTGCCAGAAGACATACTATGCAGAATAGGGACCTCTGGTTTCACGTGAGATGTGCAGCACGTCTGAAGAATATATTGCACATTACATCAAATGCAGCTGACGATTCACTAGACAATACTGGTGGGTATTTATCTACTGATTTATTCTGTTCAAATTACACTCCTGGCTTCAACAGCATTTACAATGTTGTATGGTAACAGAGACCTGGGTCATGGAAGCTTTACAGGAAACTAAAATTTTTAATAAAATATGTCATGTTTGTGAGTGTTTTCCAGGATTTCATACTTGCTCCTGCTCCAGGAATAACGCTATTTTCTGTTCTGCAGGCCAAATGCTAGGAAGCCTTTCCCTCAGCTTGTTTTTAATAATACTTTTTCTGTGAGAGTCATATTGGGTTCGTGACCCTCTTGGCTTGTAGGAAGGGACCAGAGTCTCAGCAATCCTTCACCCACTGCTCTGCAAGAGTGATGTGGGTGAGAGCGTGGTTCCCTCCCCCCTGCCTGGGAACCGGAGCACGGGTCCCTGGCCGTCCCTCCCACTTGGCAGGGAGCTATCGATGCTCCTCCTGCCCCTCTCCCCCACTCAAGAGGGGCAGAGTCACTGTCTTCTTGCATTTTGGCTGGGAGGGAGGGAAGGGTGGAGCTTCAGCTGCAGATAACGACCCAGGGGACTTAAAAACGTGGGAAGTGCTGGTTCCCAAGGTCCCTCTGACTAACAGGGCTGCCTGGCCCTTCTGTGGGAAGGCAAAATGTCATGTTCGACCAAGGCCATGACAGTTACATGAGAGAGGGCAGGGCGTTCCCCTCGCCTGCATTCTCATGATGGGAACCCTCCTCTTTCTTCAACCTCCCTGCAAACCCACTTGTGAACACCACAAGCGCTGTGACGCTTGGGTCCTGGGAATTACTCAGATGCTCCCCGTGAAGGACGTGCCCTGGGCAACTGCCAGAAAATTGGATGAGAAATGTCGTTTTGAGTTAGGAATCCTTCACGACCTCCCCTATACAGCAGCAAGTGCCACAGTCAGGGGGTCATTTGTAGTTGTCACACTGCACTGTGGCGTTATCGCAACATTAAACTTGAATTATGGAGCCATGAAAGTGTAACCAAAGTGGTAGGGAATTAAAATAAAATAGGGTTAGAAAATAGGTTTGTGAATTTGTAGCAAGTTGTAACTATAAGAACATTATGCACCAGCAATGCTGCTTGAGAACCCACCTAACCCTTCCCATCTTGATTTAATTATCAAGGAGTTAAGTGTAACATTGTGATCATGACACCATGTTTTGTTCTAATAACAAGTAGTCAGAAAGAAGGAACACCTCGGTCAGTTCTACGGTCCGGTGGGTAGGTAATTATTGAATCCATAGTCTTGTCTTAAAACAAAGGACTGTGGGGTGAATGATTGCATATGGGACCGACAGCCCATATTTAGTGTTGCCAAGTTTAAGTGAACTTTGCAGGAAAGGTAATTCCGGCAGGGGGAGATCGCGACCACCGACTCAGAGACCACCCACTCAAGAAACCCTCCGACTCAAAAGATTAAGGAAGTAAAATCCCAAGAAATTATAGTGAGCATGCGTGGTCATTTACATGGTAGGCGAGGAATACTTAACCAATCATGGTATGGATACTTGATGAATATGTATTAATTTTGTAATCACAGACCTATAAATGTTTGACTTTTGAACTGATTGAGCGAACACGATTTAGGAGGAGCTATCCCCCGTGTTCCCGGCGCTGTGAATAAAGAATGCCTGCCTTTTAACACTACATTGGTGTTACGAGGTTTATTCCCGATTTCGGTGACAAAAGGATGGTGGGTTTTAGAAAGCAGGAAGATAATCTTACGCTGCCATACATTTACATGCTCCCTGAGATGCTAGGTAAATAATGAAATGTAACTTTAAGGACACTGCATCATCCTAACAAAACATTTTGGTAGGGGACTGTGAATTTATTTTATTTTTAAACTAGAAACCAGAGTTTCTGCATCCTGCTGCACAACACTGTTTGTTTGTTTGTTTGTTTGTTTGTTTCACAACTGCAGTCCTGAAGTGCTTTGTGCCAAATAGCAAAGCTGCTACCAGGAAATCTTTTCTGAGAAATTTTCAAAAGCTTTCTAGAAGAACACAGCATTTCCCAATTGTAGAGGGGGCAATCTATAAAAGCAGAAGGAGCCTCTGCAAAACGAGAACTTGAAATAGATCTATACTCCTTAAAGAAGATTAATAGGGGAAAAAAATCTTTTTCTTTCCCAAAGAAAACAGTATTTTTCCCCCTAGTTTTCACATTACTTTTTTAAGGAATCTGGAGATCATATTTTCAACAAAAATAATTTTAACTTATAGATTTAATACTGCAATTTGGGACATCTTGTATTTCATGAACATATTTTACAGACATTTTTCATTAAAAAACACTTAGCATTCAATTAAAAATAGTTTCAAGGAAAAATTTGGATCTGACTTTCTACACTTAAATTTTTCTCTAGAATTTTGACTGCCATCTGAAAAGAGTTTCCATATTTTTACTTACATACAGCACAGGCATTTCTAATAGAAGAATTCAGCAAAAAGTTATTCTGTAGACAGAAAATCTATCACAACTTACATTAAAGGATTATAGCCCAACTATGCGATTTACCCATCACATCTTTTTTCAAGAGAAATTCACAGCTAAATAATGTATGGTTCAGAGAATGGAATTCATCTGGTTAGGCAATGGATCAGTGATAACAGATAATTGATCTGGCTAAATAATAGATTATAGATGATGTTAATGGCAATATACAAAAATAAACCACAACAAAATAAAATACTGAAGTTTTAATGATGGGTACTTAGCACACAGATCAAAGCTAATCAAACTAATTTTTACAAATTAATTATCTGAAAATTTTAGCAGTAAATTATTTGTAGATATGCTGTGATATTTTTGTACTGCTTAATGAATGTATGACTACATTTTAGCCTGGGGTTTCTTCACAAACTGGTGAATGAGCACTCATTATTTATGATTTCCCCTGTGAATCACACAGGACAATTTCTGTTCCAGAACTGGGTGATCTGAACTCTATAAAAAAAGAAGAATCCCATTTTCTTACTCTGAAATGATTTTCAAAAACTCAGCCTATGTTCAGTGAACATTACACCAATAAAATAGAAAGAGCTTTTAAAATATTATCCTGAGAGAATATATTTCTACAAACATTTCCATAACAAGTTACTTGGTTTTCCGGATACTCCTGCTTTCAAATATGCTCGTGAATAAAATCTCACTCCCCAAAGTTGTGCAGACATACAAATAAGATGCCGAAGGGCAGTAAGCTTTATTGACAGGAATATTTACAAACATTATTTGGCTACCATTACTCCCAGCTGAGCCATACAGGTATTGTAGCTGCCATGCACACAACAAGGATGTGCATCAAAACCTTTTTAGAGGCAATTGCAGCAGAAAGGAGAAACGAGGAGAAAGGTGCATATTATATTATACATATAGATTTAAAAAAAAAAAAAAAAGATTGCTTTCATATTCTCTCGGAAGAAACTTCTCTCTACAGACTGCAAGTTCAGCATTTTGATGTTCCAAGGCGGTGGAAACTTGGGCCTGCGGGGAAATTCCTGGCACAGGCTTCCAGTGACAGGGAATTGTTTTTCTGACAAGAAGCAAGAAGTGATGAAGGATGTTCTTAGGCCATGAATTAGTTTCAGTTTCCTCACTACTATCAGATACTTAAAATAAAATACTCCCAAAGTTTAAGGAAAAGGAAGAAGCAAAGATTTCCTGTGTTAAAAATAGAGATAGGAATTACATCTGCATTTAACACCTGCCTATCATATGATTTCATTTGGCTAAACTAGCATGTGCTTGTGTAAGCCCGTACCCTCACACCAACATACTACTAACATGTAAAAGATACAGTTTCTCCCCACAGCTGGAGAGAAGTGCTGTGCTGTATCTCAAGGCCTTCTCTGCAGAAGTTGCAGGTCCATTTCTGAAAACCTTCAGTAGAGTCCTTTCTTCCAAACCATTCAAACATCTGAACCTAGGGGAAGAGATGGTAAGAAAGAGATGAACTAGGTTTGCAGCAGTATATGGACAACTCCAATGTATATCTTCTTTACATCAGTTAAGAAACAACATGATCTCCCAGCACTCCCCATGCCTGCATAAAACCAGCAGCTCTTTGGGCCCTGGAGAAGAAGCAAGAGGATGGAAGCCCTTAAAGAATTTTCTTCCTTTATGACCCTAGGATCACCGGATCATCACAGGATCATGGGAAAACTCCGGCTGGAAGGGACCTCAAAGCTGGGTACACCAATCTCCACAGACCATAAACCAGCTCACAGCTGGGCTTACTTTTGGAACCTTCCATACTATTGTCCCTAAAAAATTGACTAACACATTGTATATCACATCTTGTCAGGTTCAGATCTGACCATGGTGATCTGTGTCTTTGTGGCCACCAGAACAGGTCAGTCTCAACCAGATACATCTGAGGATTTCAGCGACTACCAAAGGCAGTACTCTACCTCCTTCAAAACCCACCGCAGGTATATCACCCTGATCATTCTCTTTGTTTAACGTGGAAGACAGATAATAGCTACTTGAGAGCCTTCCTTCTCCTCTATGTCTATGATTTTGCATTAAGGCAGTTTTGTACTGCAGTGCTGAGACCATTTACAAATGAAGGGAGATAGCACAGTTAATTGTTAATAGATCTGCACCTAAGATTATAGGAAGTATTCTCTTCTGAGACAAAAACAAGACACTACCCCTCAGTAAATTCTTTGTGCAAATAGATCGTATCCAGTCATGTATACTCGAGCATAAAATAGGACAGAGAAAGCAAAAGCAAACCACAAAACTGTACACTGATCATTCTATGTCACCTGCAGACAAGAGAATACATGAGAAAGTGGAAAATGTCATTAATTCAACTTACAAAATTACAGAGGAGTTCATATAAACAAAGAACATGGGAACATAAATAACACCACCATCATTTTCACATTTTATTTCAAGAATAAAATCATACCTAACAATTCACACTTGGCCTGTAGCAACTCTTTGCCTGCATCCTCAGTATCTTCTGAATTATGGACTGTGTTTCTCACCAGAAAATTGTATTTGTCTTTCTCCCTTTGAACTGCTGTCACTGCTTTTAAACTGAGGACTAGTAGAAAAGATCAGCACCCTCACTGCTGCTGGTCTGCCATCTCAGGCAAGAGTAGCAAATTAGGCATTCATGGATTTCAAACAACATAAGCAAATACGATCTTCTTTTCTAGTTATGTATTGTTTCTGCTGCTTCCTTTGCTTTCTGAAAGAAACTGTGATATTTTTCTCCAGGGAAGCAAATATTGGCTGTCTGTCTCTTTCATTTTCATCCTTTTTTGAGAGACTTTCCCACCTGCTAGAAGCTTCACAGAAAATTGAAGCGGGAGTTTATAGATATCATCTCCGGTATGCAAGGCCCAAAAACATAGGGTGGAAGTAAGGGCCAGGAAGACAGAAACACAAAGATAGAAGGATTTTTTTACTAACTGTTTTCTGTACATAAACACAAAGTCTTCCTGGACAGACCAACAACCGACACAGTATCCCATACAGCTCACCGACAAATGGTCTCTCTCTTACATTTCTCATGTATGGGGCAAATGGCCTGTCAGGTTATGCATACTCTCAAGTTTTGTACAGAGCAGATCAGGGTCATGTAAGAGAAAAATAGCACTAGGTAGCCCAACAAGCAACACTAGCTTATGATTTTGGACAAGGGGAATTATTTTTTCGCTCCATTGCAAACTTGACTGTACAATCTTCAGTAAGTTGCCTCACCTTCCTGTGCTTCCATTTCTCATCTGTAAAGTCAGGACAATAGTATTTTCCAGGTATACTGTGAGGAAAAAATACATTAAAGACTGGGAGATTGCCCAGGTAGTACAGTGGTAGGAACATAAAGGAGCCAAAATAGAGTTTTGCCATTGAAGGTTGTCGTTAAAATACTGAGTAGTGCTCCTTATTAGAGCTGGCTGGAACACTTCCCATCAAATACACACCGATTTCATCATTCGGCTTTCATCAGAGCCAAAAGCTTTTAAAAAAATCTCGGTTTTGACAATGTTTTTGAAGGAAAGGTTTCTTTGATCCAGGCTGGACACTTCAGTTATTTCCAGAGACAGGGGTCAGGCTTTTCAAAGCATCTAAGAGGTTTATCTTTGACCTTATGAAGAAGAAAAGGTTGAAACCTAAAAGGCTACTATGCTACACAATCATCATTGTCCAGCCGGTCCTGCCACTCCTGACTCAACACACTGGGGAGAAGAACTCTTGTGCTAAGCAAAGAAAGTGTCTCCTCCAGAAAGGCCATGGAAATGAAACTGCTGGGCAGGGTTTTCAGCAACTGCCAGCTAATCCATTCAGAATGGGCCAAAGGGCTTGGTCTGACCTACCAACTTTGGTATAAGCTGCAGCCTGATTATTTAAATGACATTTGCAGGCCCATGCAGTTGCCTTCCACCTACATTCTTCCTTCTCCCCCCCGCCCCGCCCCATCCCACGTCAAGGATATACAATTCCACCTACACAACATAGGGGCAGTTTAACTGGGGGGTGTCTGCAACACTTCGATTCCTATATGCATGCTTTGAAACAGTGTCCCTCATGCCCCGCAGTTCAACTAATGCCATTGCCTCTGCTTTTTTTTTTTTTTTAGGGAACAAGAAGTAATTTCTGTGTAATCTGATTTTAAAAAAACAGTATACCGGTATCAGCTGCATTAGGGAGCATGCCGACGGGTGTGACGGGCTCATTGTCTAGCTTCACGCATAATAAACAGGGATTGTTGTAAAATAAAAAAAAAGAAATCAAAATAAACATCTCGTGACCTTCCTACATCAAGTACTTCAAATGCCTCCGGGTTTCTGTCAGGCTTGCCGTCGGCTCGGGCTGACATAGCCGAAAACCCCTCTTTGTCGGACACGGAGGGACCTGGCGCGAGCGCGGGACCGCGGGGCTCAGGCTCCACCTAGTGGGGAGATACGCCCCTCCCCCCCCCACCCCTCCCGGGGGGGGGGGGCAGAGTGTGCTCCCACCCGCGGCTGAGAGCCCACGCACAACCGCCCCGGGAAAGGAGAGCGGGAAGCGCAGATCGCTTTCGGAAGCTGTATTCCTCACGGGCGGACAAGGCGGG
>NW_010535528.1:22152-24931 GCF_000687285.1 Phaethon lepturus
CAGCGCCTGCCACTCAGCCCTCGGCCACTCGTGCTTTTCCCCAATCCCGCCGCCTGCGTTGCCCCTCTGCCGCACCCACTCCCCCGCCATCCCGCGCCCGTGGGTTGAAGGAAAGGAGCACAATTTGATGCAAACTGTTTGCTGGGACCTGCACACGCGCAGGAAGGCCGCGATGACTCTCTGCCTGCAGAGCGTTTCAGGGCAGAGCGATGCCTCGCACGCAACTGTGGACTTTCCCTCCAATGTTTAAGCTCTGCCTCCCATCTCCCTGAGGCAGCAACTCAAAGAAAATGACCCTCAAAGGGTATGATTTTCTGCTTCACACAAAGCTTGTTATCCTGGGGCTGCTTTTTCTGTTTCCTCTCTTCTATTCTCTTTCTCCCCTCCCCTCTCCAGAACAAAAAAGATCATACATCTCATCAGGATCTGTCTTCACGGGAGATTCTTTTTTTTTTTTCCTCCTTTGGGCAACTTTCTTTTCATAAGGAGAAAAAGTATATTTCCTTTTTTTCAATATAATTGTATTCTGCTTTGAGTACTTTGATGTAGTAAGCACTGCCATGAAGTAGATATGCTGCTTGCTGTTTTATGAAAAAGACATTTAATGCGAAGTACCAATCATTTAGTTTTGTGGCTTTTCCCATCTGTTACAAGCTTCTTATTTTTGATGGGAGGTGGGTTTATTTTGGACATTTATTTTGTGGGAAAAGTTACAGATTAATTACCTCCAGTGGAAAAATATCTGCATCTAACCTGTTAAAATAGCCCTTCCTGAATTCATTTTTCTTTTTTAAGGCAGTTTAAAGTCCTTCATTTTTGCCCCTGTAGAAGATAATTTTTTGTAATTGTGATGTAAGGATAGAAGAGAGTCAAAGATTTGAGGAGATCTAACATCTTTTATTAGACTGAAATAGACAGAAAAAAGAGACAAGCTTTCAGGCACACATACCTAACACCTGAAGGATGTCCTGCAGGCCCCAGAGCAAGTCTTTTTTTGCCGTGAAACGAATACAGATGATCTTTAATTCCCATTGCATCTCTGCAAACAACTGCCATCATTGAAAGGAGTGCCGTCATACATTTTGTGTATTTTCAGCTAACAATAAACAGGAATAAGAAATCCAAATCTGAACGTTGCAGATCTATTTTCCATAGACTGAAAAGCTGGATTCCATTTTACAAATTCAAGTTGTTTAAGTTACCAGGTCAAATTAAAATAAAGCAGGCTTCATATCCACATCCTGCCAAAATTAAAGGACATGTCTGGTGTTGCAGAGGTTTAACAGTTCAGCCGAGTCTGTCAATAGCATCTCTGCTGTCTCCCTGCCCCGGCTGCAACTACTTATCTGTGCAAATACGTTTGAGCCCTACTCTGGCTCTCTTGCAACCAGGAGTAAATGCCCTCAGCCTCCATCTGAATCAAGGTTTATGTACAAATCCAGCCAAAGGGACCAGAAAAGACAGGCAGCTCTGGGAGACATTTGGGCGTGGACATAAGGCTGTGTTAGAGCTGCTGGTTGCAGGCTTGGGGACGAACAGCTTTGGCTGTGTGGAGCAAGCATCAGAGACATGCTCTGACCCTGCAGGAGAACAGGGACACAGGATCAGGCACCCCTATCACTGGCACATGGGGATGGATGAGCCACCAGCAATGACACTGTATGTGACACTACTTATTGGTAACAGAGTCTCACAGAAGCACTCCAAGAGGTTTGAGACCTTCTTGTCTTGCCTTTGCAAGAAGATTTGCTCACTTGGGTTATGCTTTGCACATTGTTTTGTTAATGGCATTCCCCTATGTTCATACTACTATGTTTGCTGCGGCTTGATGTTGCATGCTGTGCCTGTTTTTGCCAAGTAATTGGGAACTACGTGCTTCTCTGAAATGTCTTTGCTGCTGCCTTAGGTAGCCTGTTCTTTCATCACCTCCATGCTTAAACAAAAAATTTTGGGCTGCCAGTCTAAAGGTGTGCACAAACCTAGTTGTATAGACTCACATATATAAATTGAAAACATATAGAAATCTCTCAAATATCTTTAAAACTTCCTTTTCTCCCCACTCTACTGTTGTGTCCCACCACATTTAGTTCCTGCTAAAGAGGAGCACAGCCAGGGTCCATCGTAAGCAATGGGAAAATAACATTTCCAACGTAAGTTCTGCCTCTGCAGGGTGAAGGGGGCTAAAAAGATGAATTTTGCAGGGAAGAAAAAGCAGCCAGCACTAAGGCAGCACTGTGTCTACTGAAGTTTTGCTCAGGGAGCTAGTAGGCCTTCTGAGGCATAGCTTGCCCAGGACTTGGAGACTCAACCTTTCCTTCCATACCAGCTCACAGATTTTGAAGACAGAGTGAGAGAGGGGGGACAACTACAAGAGATGGGATTTCGCTAACCTGAATGGAGAGAATGAGCTTATTTCACAGGAAAGAAGCATGCTTGCTGCAGTCGGGGCAGGCAGAAGTGTTTATGACCATGAGGCAGAGGCATTAGTACAGAGAGTGTGTGTTCATCTGGCCTCCCAGTTTTTCAATCCCAGAAGTCAGAACCTTTCCGTTCTGACAAATAGAGAAAAGACAACTTGGAGATACAAGTCCTGTAATTTCAAAGTAGTTACAGAAAAGCTTTTTTTAAGCTTCACAAAAGCTGGGGAGGGCAGAGCAGGCCACAACGCTGTACATGCCCAGCCTGTTTCAGAGGGTTAGTCTGTAGTCAAATGTGCCCTCAATCACTGCAAATGAGGCTTTAGCACCTGATGAAAAATGTCTCAATGACCGCAGCAGGA
>NW_010535528.1:24960-35513 GCF_000687285.1 Phaethon lepturus
CTCTTGGTCCCTGACTTCAGTCATATCCTGATATGATTAGTGATGGTGGTCACCAGCATCTTTGGACCCTGCCAGCCTGTTCAGTCAGATCTTCTCACTGTTCATATAGTACTATGGCTTTTGGAATGGACGTTACATAGGGACATGGATCCTGTTCAGATTTCTTGTCTGTCTAGGGAAGTTATATTATGCAAATCCTCTGAGAATATCAGGGAAATTAGTGATTCCTCAGAACCCTCAGCATGTTTGCAGGTGACACCAACCTGAGTGGTGCAGTTGACACACCTGAGGGACGGGATGCCATCCAGAGGGACCTGGACAAGCTCAAAGAATGGGCCTGTGTAAGTCTCATGAAGTTCAACAAGGCCAAGTGCAGGGTCCTGCACCTGGGTCAGGGAAACCCCCAGTATCAATACAGGCTGGGGGAGGAAGGGATTGAGAGCAGCCCTGCTGAGAAGGACTTTGGAGTAATGCTGGATGAAGTCGGTGGCGCCCGGCGGCCAAGCGCCCCAGCCGTATCCTGGGCCGCATCCAAAGCAGCGTGGCCAGCAGGTCGAGGGAGGGGATTCTGCCCCTCTACTCCACTCTGATGAGACCCCACCTGGAGTCCTGCGTCCAGCTCTGGAGCCCTCAGCACAGGAAAGACATGGACCTGTTGGAGCGGGTCCAGAGGAGGGCCACCAGAATGATCAGAGGGCTGGAACACGTCTCCTATGAGGACAGGCTGAGAGAGTTGGTGTTGTTCAGCCTGGAGAAGAGAAGGCTCTGGGGACAACTTATGGCAGCCTTCCAGTACTTAAAGGGGGCTTCTAAGAAAGATGGGAACAGACTTTCTAGCAGGGCCTGTTGCAATAGGGCAAGAGGTAATGGTTTTAAACTAAAAGAGGGTAGTTTTAGACTAGATAGAAGGAAGAAATTTTTCAAAAGGAGAGTGGTGAACCACTGGCACGGGTTGTCCAGAGAGGTGGTAGATGCCCCATCCCTGGAAACATTCCAGGTCAGGTTGGATGGGGCCCTGAGCAACCTGATCTAGTTGAAGATGTCCCTGCTCATTGCGGGGAGGACGCACTAGATGGCCTTTAAAGGTCCTTTCCAACCCAAAGATTCCATGATTCTATGATTCTGTGAAAAGCCTTCCACTCTACTGTCACAGTTACCCTAAGAAGGAGATTGTCCCACCTTGGGGATGGGGTTGGAGACTTTGACATAGCAGTGCTGTTACTGCACAGGGTGTAACAGCCACTTTTGCAGAGCTCGATGTCCCTTCTCATCCTGAAGCTGCACCCCAGGCCGATTACACCAGGCTGAAGGCTGCCCTTGTCCCACCACGGGATTTCTGTATCTCTCCTCTGACATGGATGGATGATGAAGAATAAAACAGACTGAACCACAGCTGTGCCCCAGTGTGGAATAGTAAAATGAGAGGTGAGAAGAAAGCAGGAAGAAAAAGATACAAGTAAATACAATAAAGTTCTTTTTCAGATATTGTACTTATTTGGGTTTTGAAAATATTTCTGACTTTCTGTGATCATTTTATTTATTTTTTTAAAGGCCATTTCTCATTAAAAGATTAGGTGGAAAAAATGTCAGCTACTTCAAATATATAAAGTTCAACACCTGCATAAATGTCTGGAAGACCTAAGGAACAGTCTGTGGGTGGCTTTATTCTGTGTGTTCGGTTTGAATCTCCTAATAAAATACATTTGCAATAAATATAAAGGTAGATGCAGAACATTATTACTGAACCTGTGCATACAGATGTTAAACCTGAGGTATATTAATAGGCTACACCACCTGATGAATGGCTTGTGCATGTACAGGCAGGAATTGGGTGAGTTAATGAAAACCTGCTATAATTAGGTGACCTTTTTCATGGTGCATTACATACTGAAATTTTGTTTGAATAGGTGAAGTCAAAAATAGATATTTCCATCAATTCCTGAAACACACATTCTCTTAATATATGCCACTCCATGTTGAAACAAGAAGAGCTATTTCATAAAGACACAGTTCACCAAATGTTGTCAGTAGGCACCTCTGACTTTTAAGGCCGCTGCCACCTACCAAAAAAGTTCTACATATTTTAAAATTTTTCTTTATGAATCAGTGAGAACTTTAAAATATTAGGGTTTTGTTATATTTTTATCCGATAGCCAGTGACCTTCATGTAGACAAAAACCAAGTCA
This sequence comes from Phaethon lepturus, assembly GCF_000687285.1. NCBI lineage: Eukaryota > Metazoa > Chordata > Aves > Phaethontiformes > Phaethontidae > Phaethon > Phaethon lepturus. The sequence continues at coordinate 27,147 of NW_010535528.1, forward strand.
GTGTTGTGGTTTAACCCAGAAGGTAGCTAAAAAAACCACACAGCCATTCGCTCACCCTCTGCCCCCCAGTGGGATGGGGGAAGAGAATCGGGACAAAAAAGGTAGAACTCGTGGGTTGCAATAAAGAAAGTTTAATAGGACAGAAAAGGAAGAGAAAAATAATAATAATGAGAATATAATGATAAAAGAGTATACAAAAAAAAATATGCACAACACAAGTTCTCACCACCTGCTGTCCTGCTCAGTTATTTCCCAAGCCACAACACCTCCCTGGTCAGCTCTCCCAGTTTATATACTGAGCATGACATCATATGGTATGGAATAACCCTTTGGCCAGCCTGGGTCAGCTGTCCTGGCTGTGTCCTCTCCCCAGCACCCTCCTCTCTTGCTGGCAGGCCAGAGCATGGGAAGCTGGACAGTCCTTGACTGCTTAGCAACAACTAAAAACATCACTGTGTTATGGACATTATTTTCATCCACAACCAAACCACAGCAGTATACCAGCTATCAGGAAGAAAATAACTCTATCCCAGCCGAAACCAAGATAGTCAGTTAGTAAGTGGGAAATGCAAGAGGACTGCTCTCACCCAGCCTCCCCGCCTCCAGTCCCCGAAGCCTGCTGTCCTCCTTCTCACACTGACTCTGCTTCTGGTTTTCTCGTAACCCACTCCAAATTATCCAAAAACTTATTCCCAAGGCACCAATGTTTTAAAGGGTATGGGCTCATGAACTGTCCATGTGAAAATATACTAATTTTCCAGTACCACATGCTGCAGGCTTTCCTATGTAACATTCTGCAACAGAATAGACATTTCCATTACATCATGCGTGGAATGACTTTAATATTGATCTAACGTTTTATGCAAGGAAATAGTGTAATACTGCCTTATAAAAATGACTTTCAAATGCTAAATGTCAGCATTTTTAAGGAACGTGAAAACAGCTGTACCTGGCCAGAGACAAGGTGAGGTTAATTTAGCATTCTGTCTCTAAAAGTACCCAATTCCCTAAGTGTTTTTTAAAAAGTGTAAGATGAGAGCAAGCACATAGAGATGCTTGCCTAGGTTACTCTCCTGGACTCCAGTAATCTGCAATTCAGGAGCTTTTGGCATTGAGCTTAATGAAAAATACCAAGAAAGCAATAACATGTCAAAGTAAGGCATGCACAAGCCTAGTTGTATAGATTCACATATATAAATTGAAAACATATAGAAGTGTTTCAAAGTCTGATCCTAAGACTTTTCAGGTAGAATTTGCTTTCAAACATTTTTAACTGTTAGCCTTACTAACAGGTAAACGTCTTACTAGCCAGCCCGAAGAAAATCCCTATCTTCATCTTCATCTTCATCTTCATCTTCATCTTCTTCATCAATCCTCGTGACCAATAAAATTAAACATTGAGACGCACAGGATAAGTGGTTAAACAGAGAGGAGAAACAATATAAAATAAAGCTTTGATGGTAATATTCTGGTTATTTAGGCTTAAAGCACCTGTGTGTCAGAAAGGGACAGTGTACCCTTCAGATCTTGAGCCAAAATTGTTAGAAATTACTGCTTAATGTTAGGCATCTAGGGCTAGGTTCACAAAAGAATTGGTGCATAGTAACAGCCATTGGTACTTTGCCATCAGAAGCCTCAGCCGAGGCTGGGCAATTCAGTACAATTCAGGGCAGGAGAGACAACCAGTCGGGAATCAGATTTACAGGAAAAAGAAGGAATTTAGATCTTTATGCTCTAAATCGCCACCCTTAAAACCCTCCCTCAGCTGCCACCTAAATCTGGATATACCTAAAATCTATTACTGACTCCATTTTTTACCTTAATGTATTCCAGGTCCCTGGAGTAGTTTTGGGTTTGTGTGTTGTGTATTGCCAAGTGTGCCTGGTTTTGATATTCGTGGTTATCTGGGGACTTATGACTAAGTCCTTATAAAACCCAGAAAAAAGGCATCCTCCTGTGAGAGCTCTTATAAACAGTAAGCTGGAAGGTGGTCTCACAACACCTCTGGAAACCATAGCTTCCTACACACCAAGCTCCATGAGGAAAAAGCTCATGTGGACAGGACCTCTGCCCCAGCCACTGCCCCAAACACCATTTACATGTTTCTCAGATGACAGTGCCTGCAAGCAAGAGCCGCCTTCTAAAAATATCAGAAATGCTTCCGTCAGAAAGTAGCTGTGACTCTTTTCTTGGGTCTGTCCCGCATGGACCCTCCCTCAGAAATAGTCACCAAAGCAAACATTTCATACAAATCTCACCTGGAGGTGGTCATTTCTTTACACCCAAAAGCCCGGCAGGATGCCCTTGAGGAAGGTGGCAGACTGTAGTTCTTTGTCCCTTCTCAGGCTGAAGGGATTTGAACGCATGTATAACGTTCCCACTGCAGTGACCCAGGTACCAGGCAAAGAGCTATTTTGGAAAAGAATTTCCTGCCTTTGAAGTGTTCAGCTTTCTATAAAGCACTTCAATATCTATTGAAGCCCAGTTTGCTACCACCTTGGGTACTAGTTGTTTCATGTTTTCAAGGATGTCCTTTGGTAGCAGTGGTGGTCTATGTAGGCTAAAGTCTGTTTATGACTGCTGACCATTCACAGGTAAAGAAGTCAGTTCTCCCTGTGTGGGACTTTTCCATTCATTTAATATACTTTTGTTCCTCTGACTAGCTCCAAAATAGCAAAAGCATGCTGGGAAATGTGTGATTGAGGTATGCCTAAGTGTTCGGATTGTTTTTTCCATTCTGCAAGCACGGCTTCAACAAAGAAAATGTTTCCACCACAAGATTTACGTTGAACAATACCAACAGCAGCCAAGAAGAGATAAGTCTGAGTACAAGCCTAACTTATTCTTTTACTAATTTGTTTCTTGATACAGGCAAATCCCTGAAAGGGATTTTTTTGTTTTTTATTCCATGGCTTATGATTTGTAAGGGATTGAGAAATGCATCTGCTTCAGTTTGCAAGGTCTTTTGAAATCCATAGATAGGTACTGCTATGGGAACATGACATATTATTAATATGCCACAGTTCAGGGTGAAGTATATTAACATACTTTTAATGTAAAAAATGGAGTTGGAGGAAAATCAGACAATAAGCTTGAACTGAGATGGCAATATTAGTATTAAGTACTATTATAAATAACACTATTTGCTTATAAATATAAACAAAAGTACTAGCTGTATTGACATGAACCACAGGTATTTATTGCCAATAGGGAAAATATAAATAGTTCTTGAGGTTGTGAAATAATTATCTATTACCTTTGAAAACACATTTTCCCCAAAGAGTGAATTTTACAAATGTTAACCCCAAAGCTAAACTATGTTGGTATTATTCTAATGTGCCTTTTTGTTCTGTTTTGTGTCTTTTTTTTTTAATAATTCCCTACCTGGGCACTCTTCTTCCTTCCTATTTGCACTTTGTCATCACAGCCTTTTCTTTTTGTTCCTTTTCTCTTTGTAAGAATCCCTTGTCTCCTTGCATTTTCTTCAGTTTCATCTTCTTGTTCTTCCATGAGGTCACTTTCAGATGTGGAAGACTTGGCTCTTCAATATCTCCTCAGACAGTAGAGGAAACTTAAAAACATTGTTTCTAAGCTACCACCAACATTGTACTGCCACATCACAAAAGCAGAGATGATTTGGAGGTGAAAATACCAGAGATATCCTTTGGACCTACTGATTCTGGACTGGATGACCTTTAAAGGTCCCTTACAACCCAAACTATTCCATGATTCTATGATTCAGGCATGACCCAAGGAGTGTATTACCTTTAGGCAATATATACCTAGGGCATATATTTTTATTATGTATCTTTCAATACATTTTAGTTTTTTAAAAACAGTTTGAGGTGGTGACGCCAAGACTGGTACTAACTTCCAAAAAAGGTGTCACAGGGACTCTGGCATTTTTCAGGCACCTAAAGTCTACCAGGTCAACCACAGAGGCAGCGTGTGCAGTTTGGCATCCTAGGTTTTCACCAAAAGACACAACAGAAAGCCTTCTCTGACTCCCATGTGCACACACATGCACAGAGATACACAGTCACAAGTTTTACCAGCATTATCTGAATTCATTCTCTTAAGTGGCCTCATAACTTACCCATGTTGCAGTGCCACACATCACAGTACATGGTAAGTCCATTTATGGGTCCACTCTTTATGTTTGGAGCACTTACTTGGAAAACAAAGCATCCATATCAAGTCTTTCTTCCACTTAAATTCATCTCTCCCTAATTTAAAACTCCTTAAATTGACTTTGTTTTCTTCCAGCTACTAATTAAGGTGAAAATACTAGAATTACTTGGTCATGAGACCTGATACTAACTAATCACATTTGTTATGAAAATACAGGGGATGGGTTTACCACATTAGACGAGACACTTGCACAAAGGTGGAGTTGATATTCATGTGCTAAATTGCAGATCCATGTGATAAATTACATTTATCATGTACCTTTGACTGTCTCACCTGCATTCTGCCTACTAATCCGTCTCTGTCAGGATTCATTCTAGCATTCTTAATCTCTGAGCAGCAATCAAGCATCTGCTATTTTTTAACGTTCTTCCAAAAAAGAAAAAAAAAACCTAAACCAACACCCACCAAAATTAAACAAGTTTTTTTGTTCAACACAAAATGCACAAATTCCTCTCCAAATTACATTGTGATAAGGAGGAAGATGGACAATACTCAGTTCTGAAGCAAGGAGATGTTTGAGGTTCTCCTTACTCTCAAGAATGCAGAAGCATGTTTTTTGCAGGGGAGAAGAGCTGGCAAGAAGCTTTTTCCATCTGAACTAGTAAATTCTTCTAGCTTGGATATGCTAGCATATACTAGATCTCAAGTGGAACACAATGATTTATAGACAAGTTGCCCAAGATCATTTAGAGTTTCAGAACTGTATCAGTAATCATTCTGAGGCCTATGTAGTTGTCTCATAACAGCAAGTTAATTTGGCTTTAATATAGAAGGAAGTGCAATAAAAGTATCAATTAAAAAAATCATAAAACCTCCTGAACCATTTCTGAAATACTTAAATTTTAATTTAAGTATTTATGTTCAATTTGTATCATAGCTTAACTGCATATATGATATAAAGGTTTTATTGGTAGTCATTTGGGATGATCTGTGTAATAAACTCTGGGATTCACCACTACTAATGCATACCGTACTCAAGTCTAGACTTATGCCACTTGGCTAAAATACCTTGCTTTCATTTAGAGATTAGGGAACTGCAACTATTTTCATCAGCTAAGAACCTGTCTCTAAAATACTTTACTTATATATATCCACTTTTTTTACTTCACTTTTTTTTTACTTTATTTCATAAAAATATTTTTATATGTATATGATTGAGAAAGGGATGAATGGAACATATACTAATGAAAGTATTCGGACTTTGTACTATCTATCTAGTTAAGTGAATATTTCCAAAAAGGACTTTGATGAATGGACTGCCAGCTGTTTTTATTCTTACACCTCTTAGTAAAATTCCAGTTTAACAGAGTTTGCATACTTTATTAATTTGATAATGAATCTTTAATTTCACAATAATTTCCAAATGTACATGTATTTGCTTACTTATTCACAGACATGGACAGTCATAAACACTTCTTCATATCACCCAAATACAGACATCCAGTACAGAAAATTTTGTACTTAATGATTTAACTTTGGCACTGTTACAAGCAATGATACAGTTTTCCAATTGGGAAAATTTCAATTATAAGTCACTGACACTTGAGCTGCCTGTATTATAGCATATACTTTTTGGACAGTTAAATTATCTAGTTCTGTAGAGTAGGGTTTAAATTACAATGAAAATTAATTAATGTTACATTAATTAAAAATCAAATTAAAACTATCCAATTGACAGTTTTAGCAAGAGTAATTGTACGTCAAAACTATTCCCAAGAAATATTTACTTCACAGAACGCTCAGTTCACTATGACTGTTCAGCTATTTGTGTTGGCTAGTTAAGTGTATCAAGTAATATTATGTTGGTTTTGGATTGTATGATTTATTTTTTTTTTTAGCTAATCAGCAGAGCACATAAAGGAACTCCAAAAGGTAGAATCCAGCACAAAATCCATCACCAGCTTCAAAAAGATATTTGATCATTAGACAGTAAATTTGCTTATCTCAAGTTTTTCAAACTATTCCTACTCATTTAGTGAATATTTGCAGAAAGCAAACTCAAGCATTATATCAACACACTTGAAGTAAATTTATTTAAAAATCTGAATGAAGATATATAGTGTTTGCCTAGAGCTAGAAGTAATATGGTTATGAACACATCATAAATACTATGCAAAGCTTTGAATTCCATTGCTGAGACATATTATCAAAGGTCATGCTATCAAGCAAGACATAAACCACAACTGTAGGATCATCTCTTATCTAAAAGTTCAGAACAGTGTTAGAAATTAAAAATTTTGAAGTGATTCCAACACAAGCACAACTGTGCTTTGAAGATTATTTGAGTGTCATCAAATACAATACTGAAGCAAGATTATATTTCTGTGTTTCTTATATATTTGTGAAGTTTTTTATACTTTCGATAAAAGCCATGTTGCAAAACATGTAATACTATCTTCCATGTATACTTCTAAAGATGGATATGCTACGTAGGTATACACATGCACAGGGGGCTTTTCTTCAAACCATTCTTAGTTAACAAGCATTTTGTCACATACATATACGCACGCACGTAAACCAACCCACTTATGCCCTCAGGAAAGAGGAAAACCTTTATTTGTTTTCTTTTTAAGGAGCTTTTACATTCTGCTTTTTTATGTCCATTCTAGTCTACTCTTTTGAAGTAAAGCAGGAAAATACTGTGGAAAATGTTAATCATCAGTTTAAGCTTTTTTAAGGATGAATCAGCACATAACAATTGAGAGCAAAGGGAAAAATTGAGAGCGTCTCTGAAATTTTGTCTGCATACATGGTCATCCTTCTGTTTAACTGTGGAACATCAGATTGTCCCATGTATGTTGGAGGCACAAGTAAAATATATCTTGGTTAAAAATCTTAAGTTCAGAGTGACCGGACCCACATCCATCAGAGTGTTTTATGTCAGGGAAGACAAAAGATGGTCTTTTTTTTCTGAGCAAGGTGCTTTCACCCTTTGTGAGTGGCAGACTTGTGAGAAGGGAAACCGCTAGATTGTTCCCTAAGTGAAGCGAAGGTTCAATTTAACTGTTTTCTTATTGCCATGAGAGAGACCAAAGCTTATCAGCTTTCATGTTTTGTAGGAAATGAAAAAGAATAGAATTGGATTACTTTCTTTTTTCGCGGGTCTGAGGTCAACCACAAACAGCTTTTGGGTCAATCTCCCTGTCTTACACTCTTGGTGTACGCAGAGTATTCCTGCCGTCTGTGTAAAGCTGGCTGTGAGTGGTACGGCTTTGCACTGCCTTCTTAAAGGTTGACAAGGTGATGTATCAAATTGGCAGGCTTTTGTAGTGCCAGCAAACTGCAGCCCTAAGATAGGCAAAAAATCTTGGTCCCAACTGCATAGCATGTGCAGTGTTAACACTAGGAGTAACTTGTTTTCAGCATTTTTGCATTGATAAGAGCCAAGAGAGAGAGAGGTATGTTTGGTTGAGTGGAAGATAACAAACATGCAGTGCCACATTCCCTCTGTGTGCTCTTTGTTATCAGCAGGACTAGCAGCATTATGTACTGTATAATGAAAGATAACCATAGAATGAGAGATAGCTGGCTCTGTAGCTCTATTGATTAAACAGGACAGCAGGCTAATCAGAAAAAATGTTACAGGGATGGGAGTCAAGCCACTTGGAAAATGTGAAAGATGATGGCTACACTTGAAATGTTAATTTTTGAATAAGGTTGTAAGGCAGAAAACTCCTGCCTTTTTTTTTTTAATTAAAAAATACCTATACACAGAGATGTATCACGCCATTACCAATTAGCAAGGATAATCGCATCATATTTATCTGAGATAGTCACAAGACAAAACACAATACAGGTTTGAAGCCCTCCTAAATAAATTCACAGATATTGAGTTTTGCTGTGTATCATGATTGACATGGGAATAACTCGTCAAGAGATGGGTTATAGCAACTACCTTGATACTTTGAACGTTTTGGGTGGGTTTTTGCATATAAGAACAGTTAAATCATAGAATCACAGAATCATAGAATAGTTTGGGTTGGAAGGGACCTTTAAAGGCCATCTAGTCCAATCCCCTGCAATGAGCAGGGACATCTTCAACTAGATCAGGTTGCTCAGAGCCCCATCCAACCTGACCTGGAATGTTTCCAGGGATGGGGCATCTACCACCTCTCTGGGCAACCCGTGCCAGTGGTTCAGCACATTCATCATAAAAAATTGCTTCCTTATATCTAG
>NW_010535529.1:0-1901 GCF_000687285.1 Phaethon lepturus
ATGGTAGGGTTCCGCCCCAGCCGCCTCCTACCTTGGCCTTGATCAGCTGCTCCACGTTGGAGCCGACATCGTCCAGCTCCAGCTTGAGCTCGCTCTTCTCCTTCTCCAGCTTCTGCTTGATGCGCTGCAGGTTGTCGATCTGCTCGCTGAGCTCGGCCACGCTGTCGGCGTGCTTCTTGCGCAGTGCGGCGGAGCAGTGTGGCTTCCTCTAGGTCCCGCCGCATCTTCTGGAACTCGGCCTCACGCTTCTTGTTGAGCTCCGCCTGCACCGAGGTGGCACCGCCCGCCTCCTCCAGCCGTTCGCTGAGCTCCTCCAGCTCCCGCGACAGGTCCGAGCGCAGCTTCTCCACCTTGGCCCTGCCTGTCCGCTCCGCCTCCAGCTCCTCCTCCAGCTCCTCAATCCGCGCCTGTGGGCCGGGCACGGAGAGGCTGTCGCTGGACTTGGCCCACCCAGCTCGTCCACTCAGCCCGACCCGGCCGGCTGGAGGCTCTTCCACTCAACTCAACCCAACCCAACCAGCTGGGGGCTCTTCTACTCAACTCAACTCAACCAGCTGGAGGCTCTTCAACTCAACTCAGCTCAAGCCAACCAAACCAGCTGGAGGCTCTTCAATTCATCTCAGCTCAAGCCAACCTGCTGGCTCTTCAACCCGGCCAGCTGGAGGCTCTTCAGCTCATCCCAATCAAATGGAGACTCTTCAACCCAACCCAACCCAATGCAACCGCCTGGAGGCTCTTCAGCCCAGCCCAAGCAGGCAGAGACGCGGTCCCTCACCTGCAGCTCTTTCAGCTTCTTCTGGAGCTGCAGGGCCAGCGCCTGCTCGTCCTCGATCCTGCTGTTCTGCTGGTGGATCTCAAACTCCTTCCTGTGCAGGAAGGGGGAGGGCGCTGAGGTCCCTGCCCACACTCCCTGGCCGGGGCGGGCCGGGCCGGGAGGTCAGGCCTCACTTCTTGAGCTTCTCCTCCAGCTGCTGCTTGTCGTTCTCCAGGTCCATGATGTTCTCCTGGGTCAGCTTCAAGTCACCTTCCAGCTTGCGCTTGGCCCGTTCCAGGTCAATCCGGATCTTCTTCTCCTGCTCCAGGGAGCCTTCGAGCTGCGTGGACCAAGAGAAATGGGGAGAAAGCTCAGGTTTTCACCATCTCTGCCCCAGGAAGCTCCTAGCTCCTCGTCAGTGCCCGTGGTGGGACCGGCCCACACTCACATCATCCACTTGCTGTTCCAGCTTGACCTTGGCCTTCGTCAGGGTGTTGACCTTGTCTTCCTCCGCCTGCAGGTCATCCAGCGCTTGCTGGTGAGCTTCTTGCAGGGCCTTCTTCTCCTTTGTCAGCTTGGCGATGGTCTCATCCAGCCCGGCCATCTCCTCTGTGAGGTTCTTGACCTGTGGGAGGAGAAAGATCGGGCTCAGTGCCAGAGGTGGGGCAGAGTTGGCAGAGGTTGCTGCTGGCCTTGGCCAACGAGGCCACTTCAGTGCAGGAGAACCCACAGGGCCTTGGGCCTTCTTGATGTAGACCAACCCAACGGGCCTTGGGTCTTCTCAACCCAACCAACAGCCTTGGGTCTTTTCAACCCAACCAGCTGGCCTTGGGTCTTCTCAACCCAACTGGCCTTGGGTCTTCTCAACCCAACCAATGGGCCTTGGGTCTTCTCAACCCAACAGGCCTTGGGTCTTCTCAAGCCAACCAACAGACCTTGGGTCTTCTCAACCCAATGCAGCAGACTCAAGTCTCCCCAGCTTGAGGCCGAGGCCCCTTCCCAGCCTCACCTTGTTCTCGGTGGCGTGTTTCTCCTTCTCCACCTTGGCCAGAGTCAGCTCCAGGTCATCAATGTCTTTCTTCAGCTCCGAGCACTCGTCCTCCAGCTTCCTCTTCTTGGCCGTCAGCTCGGCATTTCTCTCTTTCTT
>NW_010535529.1:1914-2651 GCF_000687285.1 Phaethon lepturus
CCTCCCTCCCCCGCCCCCCAGCCGCTCTGTCAGCTCCTTCACCTTGGCCTCCAGCTGGATCTTGTTCTTGATCAGCTGGTCACAGCGCTCCTCGGCGTCGTTGAGATTGTCCTGCTCCTGTGTGGGGGCAGCGGGTGAAGGGGATGCCCCAAGGGGGCAGCTTTGAGCCGCGTTGCCCCCCAGATGTCGTTTTGGGGGGTGATCTGACTCACGGCCTGCACTTGGAGCTGCAGGTCATTCTTCTCCTGCAGCAGTGAGACCATCTTCTCTTCCAGCTCCTTCCGCCGGGCCTCCGACTTCTCCAGGGCCTCCTTCAGCCGCCCAAACTCCTCCTTCATGGTCTGTGGGTGGCACGAGGGGCTCCCCGTAAGGCTCACCTCTTCCTCTGTCTCCCCACATACCCCTGCATCTCTCCACCCACCCCCCATCCCATCCTCTCCATCCCTGCCCCACCTGCATCTCCTTCTCTGTCTCAGCGCTCTTCAGCAGGGGCTTGATCTTGAAGTAGAGCTTCATCCAGGGCCAGTTCTTCACCCCCATGAAGGCCCTGATGTTCCACTGGATGACCAGCAGCGCATCCCTGCGGTGAGGACGCAGATGCTGCCACCCTGTGGGCCTGGCTGACCCCACACCAGAGGTCCCTCCCCCAGGAGGGAGACCCATCCCCCTCTCACCGGCGCTCCAGGATCTTCTTGAACTCAATGCGCATGAGCTGCCCCCGGGCCTGAGCCTGGATG
>NW_010535530.1:0-316 GCF_000687285.1 Phaethon lepturus
GGGTGGTTGACTGTCATTCACCTAAGAGAATAGATCGGTGTCTTACAGCGCTCACAGCATGAGGCTTCCCAGATACACAGCCTCTCACATGTGCGCACTACGTGGCTGACTGTGCTTTTGGTTATGCATACAGACCCTGCCGTGCACGCTGGTGATCGGATCTGCCGGGGACTACGCTAAGAGTACAGGAGGGAGGACGGGGACAGTGAGATCAGAATGGAAAAAAAAAAACCAAACAGTGACAGTGAGCAAGACAAATGGATAGAGAGAGAAAAAAAAAAGGAAGGAGGGAGAGAGATAGGAAGGGGGGGGCACA
>NW_010535530.1:841-1160 GCF_000687285.1 Phaethon lepturus
AACCCTGACAAAAATCAGGAGGCTACAGTACAAGCACTCCATGCAGCCTCTGCGCTCCCTGACTCAGAAATTACTAATGTCCTGCAGAAATCAGATACTGGATTTCTGCTGTGACAGAAAATGGCATTTCTGAGGTAATAGCAGATTTGGAGAAAGGACAAATCATCTCTAGAACCCACTCCCCCTCTAATTCACCAGCTTGGCCAGTCAGAGAAGTAAACATTTATTAGGTACTTGGTGGATTGCAGGCAGTGCAGCAATTCTGCCAGACACCTTAAATAAAATAGTACAATTGCAGATGCCCCAATCTCAGAAAGAA
>NW_010535531.1:0-9630 GCF_000687285.1 Phaethon lepturus
AGAGGAGAGGAGAGGAGAGGAGAGGAGGAGTCACTGGGGTAGGTTTCCCACCACTGTCTTTCTCGGTCTATGAGAAAACTATTTAAAAATGTTTGACTGGTTGCTTTCCCCCCCCCGCTAATAATCTCAATAGCAGTGATATGCTATTTTGAATCTAATTTCTAAAAGAGACAATTCCACTCTGTGCAATAGCTTTGATCAGTTGGGAAGATTTAGAGGGAAGAAAGTCTAAGTTACGGGCAGCCTTCCAACAGGTGTAAAATCACCAGTAAGACACATTTTGCTGCCTTCATGGAGAAGAGTTATAGCTCTCTTGGGTGATTTCCAACTCAGAGTTTGTACATGATTGTGCACTGCACTTAAAATGGCATCATGATTCAAAATAGTGTAAGAAACAGGGAAGTAGTTTAGTCTGAACTCTCCAGTTCCTTTCAGTTCAATTTCTCTTTCAATTTTAATATTGTATCAGCTTGTCACAAAAAGATACTCCAAAAAAAGAAAGAAATGATAAAACTGAAATGATTTATATTCAAAGCCATAGTTCAGGAAAAGTAGAGTCCACTTCATCACAATACATTCATTCACTCAAGGAATTACAAAACGTAATAGAAAAGGGAGCTTTAGAAATGTTTGACCTACACCTTGTTTGAAATGATAAATGTATAAATAGCCAATAGTTTCAACAGCAATTCAAAGGCTGATGCTTCAGGGGCTTTTTCTTTCCCTCAATTTTTTTTTTCAAATCAGATGCAGATGACCTTTTAAATATCCTATACGCACAGATAGTAAGAAGAGCCTGGGGTAATACTGAGGGAAAATCGGTGACTTGCAACAAAATACCCATGAGGGAGAGAGTTCTAAGAAGTTAAAAGTTGATGTTTACCCTTTTAAAATATCTTCCTGCTGGAAACTTTTCCCTGTGTTTATAAGAATGTTTTTGTCTTTGAAGATAATTAAAAATAAGCTGAACCAAAAAGGCTGTAATGGCAAGTTCTTTCAAATCCTCCAGTGCCTTCTGTTTTGAGGGAGTAAGTAGCTATAGAGTCAATGTATCTGAAGTCCCTTGCAGAGGGTATAGGATTTGTTTGCAGGAGTAAACAAAGTTCATTTTCCAGCAGCGGATCAGTATTATTTCCTCAAACTAAATTATTTCTGTTTCCTGAGTCTTTTAACAGCTATTTACTTGAGATTGTTAAAGAAGGACTGGGCCACTGAGGCACAAAATTGGCCTCTAATTTGGCAGCATTTTGGTCTGTAGCAATTTTAAATAAGCAACCACAGATGAGTTCATATACTCTTCAAGTCTGAGAACAGAAGCAGTCTTGTTTTCACTTCAAACATCCAATTCACATACCATCCAGTTGGCTGAAGTGCAGGTGCAACGCACCTTACATTTCTGAAAACAGCTAACAACTTAGAAAGGCATTAATGAATAATTAGGTGTCTTGGCATGGTAAAAGACATGTTCAAACAGACTGTATGCAAGCGTCTAGATCGAAAATATGAGCTGAAAGAAGGAACATCATGTTCTGGGATATTCATGATAATGTGCTTAAGAAAACTATGCAGTTACAAAGATTACTGCCTGCACTGTAAGACTCAAATGGCTGGGTACACAAAATTGATGTGGGAAAAAAATATGGATGCTTCCAAGAATATGTAAAGATTGAAGAAAACCTCAGTGCTCAATTGCAATTCTGTTCATCTCTTCTGTTCCTCCTTTCCTAGTCGTAGAAAAGCCTTGTTCTGTCATATTGGCTTACACTGATACTCTGTGCCTTTCTTGACTTCATAGATTTCCCACATCTATGGTCTTCAACCCAGTGATACTACCTGGATTTAGCATTATCTTACATGCAGTGCAGACCCACACTGAATTAACTTTTCTTGGGTCATTTTTATTTAGGCAAAAGTGTAGGTGCTCTGTCTGCTTCTGAACTTTTATTTTATTGCTTCAAACCTGTCTTTCCTTTCAATTTGCCGACATATATATCTCAAAGCAGTGGTGGGAAGACATGGTCATATTAAGTTTCCTCTTGATGTAAAGTTCAGGGTAATCATACTGTCCTTTGTTGCCAATATTTTGGTGACTTGATTGATTTATTTTTATTGCCCAAAGAATGGTTGTTCTTTCTTAAAAATTGTCAACAAAATGACATTTATTAACACAACAAGGTTGGAAATAGAGGTTGGACTTGACGATTTGAAATATTATAGGATGAAACTGTGGTGGTAAAAAAACCACCAGACAAACAAAACCAAAAAACCTACTTTGTAGAAGAACTTGGAGGATTGCTATTCTGAATGTTTGGTAAAGTGGCTGCATGATACAATAGAGATGATCACTCAGAATACTTTGCCTCTTCTTCATCCAAAAAAAGCTGAGTAAAGCAGCAACCTCTCTTTCCTTCCATTTAGTTTAGAAACTGTTTTATGTTATGAAAATGCTTTTCTGGGTTTTCTTCCTAAAATGTTTTAGTAATTTTTTGTAACTATATTTAATTTAGAAGTACATACGCTCCAGTATAGTGATTAATAGAATAAATTGCACTTGATATGTAGAGTCATGAAGTAGTTATAAAGATTTCTTCCTTCTATACTAAGAAACCCATATTCCAACAAGAACTTCTGTATATCTGTTTTTGAGGTATGGCATTTGATATAAAATGTGCATAAATTACAATTTCTAAGTCTCCATGTTTATGTTTGCTAATTCCACTACAAATTTGATCCTTAGGAAGTAGAAACGTTTAAGAAATATTATTTTGGAATGAATATAGTAATTACCAACTATTAATACCTAGACAATCATGGTTATACATTATCTAGCTTAGTACTAAATGATAAAAATGATGTTGATATTTTTAATTTTGACAGTGAGAAAAATGATTAATGGAATTGTGTAAGAGGCGGTGTAAACAGGGAGAAAAAATGAGAGCTCTATATAAATGTTATGTTTTAAATAGTAGGAATTTAAAGAAATTACATGAAACAATCCATTTTGAGGAAAGAAACAGAAAAGATAGATAGAGTAATGCAGTGCCAGTGTTCCAGGCCATGTTACTAAATTTATGAAAACTTTCAATGAAGTGGAGGTTCTTGTGAAATGTTAAATTAATGTCATAAATAGAATATATGAGCTTCAGGAGAGGCTAAATGGGTATAGCCAAATAGCAGATAAATACATCTATAAGGGGCCAGAGTCAGGAAAGATACAGGACTTTTGTAAATTGATATAATTTTTTTACTTGCAAAATTTCACAGAACTCTCCATTCCTTTTTTTCTTTAAAAATACTTGTCACTTGTAAGCACTACTGTGCAGTAATATGGCCACATTTTTACATAGTGATGCTGTTGAGGATGCTAGCTCCACAGAGTATTCCTCAGAGGACTTAGAAATACCTTTAGCAATCAGTAGGATGTCTTAGGTCATTCAAAAAGCATAATGAGTCTACTATATAAATAATACAGTTGGAAGATAAGGAAACTGATTGCTTCATTATCTCTTTAGTTAGGTCAGGCTATGTGACAGACCATTCTCTATGGGTCAGGAGTGGCATGTTTTCTGGTAAAAGCTAAGTAAAATAAATGTAATAGCTAGAGGACTACTGAGCGGTGAAAAGAGCTGCATGGGATTAATCAAGATTTATCATTTAAGAATAATGGTAGAGATTTCAGTAATACTGATGTATTCACTAGGAGGAGATAATGATGTGCTATAGAAAACAAAGTCATGGAAGGAGCAACAAATACTATTTGAAGTGCTGTGTAAGACTCTGTACCATAAAAGAGAATTAGGAAGTTTTCTAGGAATAGTGTAGAATTCTTTCTACTGCAAAAAAGAAGAAAGTAGGAGCTAATAGTGCAAAAGACAAGAACTAAATTTTTATGAAACTGGGCCTAATCCTGGAAAAAAGGGAATGCAAAAGCTCTCTGTGGTTCTATAGACAAAACAGAAAGAACAGGGGGTTTTAGTATCAATGATAAAGTAGTAATTTATGCCAAACCAAGGAGATTTAAAAAAAAAAAAACAAACCACAAAGAAAACTCAAACACCAACAGTTTAACCAGTATAATATATTTTATTGGAAATTAGGGAAAGGGAGATTAGGTGAAGAGTGCTTCTGTTGTTTTACAAATGCCAGCAAATGTCATATAAGCTTTATGGAAATATTGACTGGGCCTATCAGCTGCTTACCAGAGTTCACATAAATAAGAAATAATTTTTCATCAGTGATGTAGTACACAGAACACATTTTTGAAAACAGCAATTAACATTGCAAGGGAAAGTAATTACTATGGAGTACAGTTCTTAATTTGTAGCAGCGAAGATCAAGTTGGGCTTTCTGCTTCCAGTAAAAGTAGTTAAGCAATACAGTTCCTTATGATGATGGCATATGATGACAGGCAGATGATGCTGTCTTGTACGTACACACATATAACATGTAATGCTCTGTATGTCTTGTGCCAAGATTTATATCCAAGTCTGGTTATTTTGGTTTCTTACAGTCTGACAGAGGAATAAAATATGCTGCTTTGGTAGAGGAAGTTTTAATTTAAATTTTAATATTAACTACCTACCCAGTCTTAATACAAACATGTTTAAATTCAGTTGAATTTCCCTATGTAATTGTAATTCCCAATGTAATTAAGGTGCCCACAAGGTCCCTATGAGACACCATTGTGGACAAATCCCCCAAACTTCTACAGCAAGTCAACATGCTGGGATTCCCCTCTGAAGTGCCTGTATACTAATGCACATGATGTGGGGAATAAACACAATGAGTTAGAGGTCTGCATACAATTGCAGGGCTGTGACCTTGGGATTACAGAGATGTAGTGGGATGGCTCCCATGATTGGAGTGTTGCAATGGAGGGATACAGACTCTTTAGTAAGTACAGAAAGGGAAGACAAGGAGATGGAGTTGCCCTTTATGTCAAAGAGCAGTTAGAGCTCTGCATGGTGATAGAAGAGGAGCCAACAGAGAGTTTATGGATAGGATTACAGTGAAGACAGGCAAAGGTGACATTATAGTGGGTGTCTGCTGTAGACCACCTGACCAGAAAGAACAAGTGGATGACACCCTCTAAAGACAGATAGGAACAACCTCATGTTCACAGGCCCCAGTCCTCATGGGGGATTTCAAATACTGTGATATCTGTTGGAGAAACTACACAGCAGGGCATAAGCAATCCAGGAGGTTTCTGAAGTGCATTGTTGATAACTTCTTCTTCAAAGTGATTGTGGAACCAGCAAAGAGAGGTGCTCTGCTGGACCACATATTCATCAAAAAGGAGGGCCTCATTGATGATGTGGAGGTCAAAGACAGCCTTGGCTGCAGTGACCATGAGATGGTGGAATTCCGGATCCTGAGGAGAGGGAGCAGGGTGAAAAGTAAGCTCACATCTCTGGACTTCAGGAGAGCAGACTTTGGCTTCTTCAAAGATCTGCTCAGAAGAGTCCCATAGGATAAGGTTCTAGGGGGAAAAGAAGCCCACAAAAGCTGATTATCATTCAAGGATCACCTCCTCCAAGCTCAAGAGAGCTCCATCCTAATGAATAAGAAGTCAAGCAAAAATGCCAGGAGGCCTGTGTGGATGAACAAGGAGCTCCTGGCCAAACTCAAACACAAGAAAGAAGCATACAGGGGGTGGAAGCAAGGACAGGTAACCTGGGAGGAATACTGTCCAAGCATCCAGGGATGAAGTGAGGAAAGCTAAAGCACCAGTGGAATTGAATCTGGCCACGGATGTCAAAGACAAGAAGGGTTTCTGTAAGTACATAGGAGACAAAAGAAAGACTAAGGGAAATATGGGCTCATTGCTAAATGAGACAGAGGACTTGACTACACAGGATGTGGAAAAGATGAAAGTACTAAATGCTGCCTTTGCCTTAGTCTTTACTAGCAAGAATACCCTTGGGAATACCAGGTCCCAGAGACCCAAGAGGAAATGTTGGAGTAAGGAATATGTATCCTTGGTGGAAGAGGATCAGGCCAAGGAACACTTGAGCAAACTAGACCTCCGTAAATCCATGGGCCCTGATAGGATGCTCCCATGAGTTCTGAGGGAGCTTGCAGATTAATTGCAAGGCCACTCTTGATAATCTTTGACTGATCACGGTGACTTGGGAGAAGTATATGAAGACTGAAGGAAAGCAAATGTCATCCCCATCTTCAAGAAGGGCAAGAAGGAAGTTTTAGGGAACTACAAGCCAGTCAGCCTCACTTCGATCCCTGGGAAGGTGATGGAACAGCTAATCCTGGAAACCATTTCCAGACACATTAAGGACAAGAAAATTATCAGGAGTGGTCAGCATGACTTCACCAAGGGGAAGTCATTCTTGACCAACTTGATAACCTTCTGTGGTGAAATGTCTGGCCTGGAAGATGAAGGGACAGCAGTGGATATTTTCTACCTGGACTTCACTAAGGCTTTTGACACTGTCCCATAAGCTCCCCATAAAGAAGCTGTTGATGTATTGGCTGGATGAGCAGACAGTGAGGTAGACTGAAAACTGGCTTAACTGCCAGTTCCAGAAGGTGTTGATGAGTGGCTCAGAGTTGGAGGCTGGTAGTTAGTGGTATATCCCAGGGATCAATATCGGGTACAGTCCTGTTTAACATCTTCATTAATGATCTGGATGTTGGGGCAGACTGTACCCTCAGCAAGTTTGCAGATGACATGAAACTGGGAGGAGTGGCTGATGGGCCATGCTGCCATCCAGAGGGATCTCAACAAGCTTGAGAAATGGGCTGGCAGGAACCTCATGAAGTTCAACAAGGTGAAGTGCAAAGTCCTGCATCTGAAGAGGAACAACCCCATGCACCCATATATGCTGGGGGATGACCAACTGGAAAGCAGCTTGGCAGAAAAGGTCCTGGTAGTACTGGAGAACACTGGCTTGAATATGAACCACTGATCTGCCCTCACCTCAACAAAAGCTAATGGTTCCCTGGGCTGCATTAGGCAAAGTATTGTTAGCAGGTCAAGGGAGGGGATCCTTCCCTTCTACTCAATACTAGTGAGGCCACACCTGGAGTGCTGTGTCCAGTTCTGGGCACTCCACTACAAGAGAGACATGAACATACTGGAGAGAGTCTAGCAAAGGGCTACAAGGTTGATTAAGGGACTGGAGCACATCATGTATGAGGAAAGGCTGAGAGAGCTGGAAGTCTTAACCCTAGAGGAAAGAAGGCTCTGTGGGGATCTTATCAATGTCTTTAAGTACCTGAAGGGAGGGTGCAAAGAGGACAGAGCGAGGCTCTTTTCAGTGGTGCCCACTGTCAGGACAACAGGCAATGGGCACAAACTGAAACACAGGAGGTTCCTCTGAACATCAGGAAATACTTTTGTCTTGTGGAGGTGACTGAGCATTTGCACAGGTTGCACAGAGAAGTTGTGGAGTCTCCATCCTTGGAGATATTCAAAAGCTGTCTAGACATAGACCTGGGTAACTGGCTCTAGGTGGCCCTGCTTGACCAGAGGTGTGTTGGACAAGATGACCACCAGAGGTGCCTACTAACCTCAACCATCCTGTAATGTAATTGTATATCATTATTTAAACTATAACTTCTTTACTTAGTAATTGGTATATAGAAAGGATTTTTCCTGAGAATAGTATTCTCTAGAATAATGTATTTACTAAAAGGAGAGACAAATGTGATGGGCAGATAAACATGTGAGTTGCATTTAAGGGTTTATACTATTCCATCTCTCTTCTCTCACAGATCTACCTTTAATACCCTGACTACCCTGTAGGGTTATAAGATATCAATACTTCTCTTCTGCACTATGCATGAATAACCCCACTGATCTCACTAGGATATAAAGTGAAGCCAGAATTGATCCAAGACATCTTTGTTCCTCATTGTTTGAAATCTTATAATATTAGATATACCATCAGTTCATATTCATCAGTAGTTTCCTGAGACATACGAAAAATAAGTCTACTCTCTTTTCCTCTTTTCTGTTCCTCAGGATTAAATTTAACAATAATGCTGTTATCATGGATATCACTGTTTTGGAGATTATTAAAATATTCCCTTAATGTTTTTTATTCCTTAATTCTGATATATACCCTCCACCTTAGCTGACATTTTCCACCTCCTGAGTTGACATTGTCATTCAGTTCTCTGTAGTATATTTGTTGTTGCCCGTAAGTATATCTCTTCCAAAGATACATATACTTTAGAATATTCATGAGGAGAAAACGCATACATAATAAAACCAGAATATCTTCATAGCTCTTACCAATTTACATGCTACAGTGGTTTCAGATGGAAACAAAGACAATCTTGTTTAACATGTTTTTAAATGGCCTTCCAGTGTTTGTTTACAAAAAATTCAATGTTTTTTATGTATAGTACAAATAGTACATTAGGATATATAAAAACTAATGCTGTTTTAATGGTTAATTTGTTAATAACTAGGCTACTTTAGGAAAATATATATAAGCTATAATAAAAAAGTTACTGTTAAGAAAAAAAAATTACCTAAAATTGCTTCTTAATTACTTCTTTGTTTTTAATAATGCAGACAGCAAGAGCATTAGTGGTGAATTTTCCTTTAAAAAACCCAAAACTGAACAGACAAACCCCAAAGCTTTTGTATCATAAAAGCTGTTCTGAATTCAGTAAATGAAAGATATGTGTTGTTTTAACATATTAGACTTCCTATGCCATTCCTTGGTGGAATAGAGAGATTGTTCTGGATACTACTTAATTCTTTAAACAATATTTAGTACAGATTTTTATTTTAATCCAGAATCAAGCCAAGCAACAAAAAAAACCCATAAAAAATATGTATGTTAAAAGAAAACCAAAAACCAAGTCTAAGCAAAATCTTACGAGACACACTTCCATCCTGAGACCATAGGTTACTGCACAGAGACTACTCATGGAAGTACAAATACAGGCTTTGTCACATCAAGCTGAGTAGCAGTAGGACCAAAGAATGTTTCTTCGTTTAGTCCACATTTTAATGAATGGGAGCCTGAACAGCAGACATAGGTCAGGATTTTTTTTCTTCCTTTAACGCAATTCCCTGTTCCTATTCATACTCAGTCATCTACAAGAGATGTTAAGTCAACGTGCCAGAAAGTAAGGGCACTTCGGTTTCAGTGACAGTTCTCTACTTTCTATCTTCCCCTGTTGTAAGGACTATTTATTACATTAAAATTGGAAGATAACGTGCATATTGGCTCATACAAGAATGCTGTGGTGTATGAAATTCGATTAGTCTTTTGTTTGTGTTAGCTCAACACTTGTGTGTCTTCTGGAGTGAAAGCTGCAACAGTCTAATGGAGCCAAAACTTTCTTGTTCTAGCTCTCTCAACATCAGCTAAAGACCTTGGCTTGAGGAGGGAGTTTGGTTATTGGCATGTTGACTCAGTGCATCTATACAAGATGCTGTGCTGCTCATATGATGTGTTGTAAAAAAAGAAACCGCCTTTCTCAGCTGAAAACCTAGAAGATTTTGTCAGTTACAGGACCATCTACCTTCTCCAGAATGTGAATCCTCCCTTTAGAATAAGCTACAATAATGGGCAAAAGATGCAAGTCTAATAATGAAAAAATACCTTTGCTGTATGATTGGTTTGTGCACCGTGACAGCTATGACGTGGTTGC